>NW_022883772.1:0-46517 GCF_011952255.1 Bombus vosnesenskii
GTTACAATCATTATCGCCTATGTTACTTTCGTTCCAATTAGTCTCGATAGGTGTAGAACCACTGTTTGCCTCATTCATATTAAATTTTTCCAATATGTTTTCGATATACCTACTCTGATGAATGAATATTGAACCATCTTCTAACCTATTAATTTCAAGTTCAAGAAAACTCTTTACTTCTTTCGAACTCGTAATTTTGAATTCTTTATTTAAATCATCGAAGAATTTATCAATTAAAGATTCGTCTGAAGCTGCTACCAGTCCATCGTCTACGTATATGGTCATCAACATTAATTTGTCGTCTTTTGTATAAATATAAAAACAAGGATCTGCGTTACTCTGATAAAAGTTTAAGTTCGAGATAAATTTTGTGAAACTTTCCGTCCAACATCTTGGAGACTGCTTTAAGCCATATAGGCTTTTTAGCAATTTACAAACCCGATTTGTACCATCATCATAACCTTTAGGTTGTTTCATATAAATATCTTCTTTCAGACTTCCATATAAGAATGCGGTTTTAATGTCGAACTGTCCGAGGTGTAAATTATTTTTGGCTGCAATACCGAGCATTAATCTAATTGTGTCAAACCGAGCAACGGGACTATATGTTTCCTTATAATCTATGCCTTCTTTCTGTGAACACCCTTTTATTACAAGTCGCGCTTTGTATCGTTCCGAGTTGTCCGGCTTTAGCTTTATCGTTAAAACCCACCTATTGCTAAGTACCTTCTGATCTTTAGGTTTTTCTACAAGTATCCACGTCTTATTTTCATGGTGCGATTTCATTTCATCATTCATAGCTGTTTCCCATAACTCTTTCTTTTCGGATCTCATCGCTTCATTAAAATCCACCGGTAATTTTTCCACCACGTACGTTACTGGGTTACCATAAAAATCGGTTCGTTTGATCTTATCTCTATCTCTCAATTGTCTCACATTGTCGCTAGTTCCATGAGGTTGTTTTTCATGTTCACTCTCTGCACTTTCATACGTACATGCTCTATCGCTCTGCGCACTCACATCTGCGCGCTCGACAATTTTCGGTAAACTTAATTTTACGAATTTCGCATTTTCTAGTTCAGGCTTAAATATTACGTCACGGCTTAATATTACATTTTTTACTGTTGGCACGTACACTCGATACCCTCGTTCGTCATCTAAATAGCCTACCAAATATCCTTTGTTAGCCTTTTTGTCAAGTTTTGTCCTTTTCTCCGCAGGTATGTGAGCACAGCACTCAGTACCGAAAACCCTAAACTTTTCTAAATTCGGCGGTTTCCCGTACCACAGTTCATATGGTGTTTTCTTATCTTGTCTTGTCGGCCCCGTCTTATTTATGACATGTACTGCTGTGTTCATGGCTTCGGCCCATAAGAACAGCGGTAGATTTGGTTTCGAATATAGCATCGACCGACCTGCCTCTACTATTGTTCTATTTTCCCTTTCTGCGACACCATTATGTTCAGGAGAGTATGGGACGTTAATCGTGTGCCTAATTCCCTGACTTCTTAAAAATTCTTTGACTTCTTTATTTTGGAATTCTTTCCCTCCATCACTATGAATTTCTTTAATTTTATCCTTAAATTGATTTTCAACTTCTAGGCAAAAGGTTTTTAGTTTTTCAATTACTTCTGACTTACGTCGTAAGAAGTAAATCTTTGTGAATTTTGAAAAGTCATCTTTAAATGTCAGAAAATACAGTTTCTTGCCTAATGACTCGACTTCCATAGGTCCACATACATCCGTATAAATAATTTCGCGAGGTTTAGTCGCCCGATTGATTTTCTCGTGAAAACTCGATCTATGCTGTTTCCCGTACGCGCAACCTTCACAGAAAAAGTTATTATTACAAACTGACGGTATGATAACTCGCATATCTACTTTATACAAATTTCCGATACTTTATACAAATTTCCGATAACAGAACCTCTTGCTATTATTTTCTGATTTTGTAAAAATATGCAATTGGTCCCTTCCTTTGAAATACAAAAATCTATGCCCCTTCTTGCGACAGATCTAATCGAAAACAGATTTCTTTTCATACCTGGTACGTATAGAACATCGTTCATTGTACATGTTACCCATTTGCCGTCCACAAAAGTCTCTATTCTGATTTTTCCTTTGCCGCACGCATTCATGAACGGACCATCGCCGATCTCTATCTTCACCGTGTTATCGAATTCTTCGAAAACGCTGAACCATTCCCGTCGTCCTGTCATGTGATCCGTAGCTCCTGAGTCGATTATCCAAACATCAGCGTTTGCCGTTTGTATCGCTGAGGTACTTCCTAATAGACCAATTCCGCTGTGATCCCGATTTTGGTTTCTAGGTTCCTGGTTGTCTCTATTGTTGCTTCTTTTGTTATTTTTAAAACAGTTTTTGCTGGTGTGGCCTTTCCTTTTGCATATAAAGCATCTAAAGCAATCCTTCTTTAGATGGCCAACTTTTCCACAGTTAAAGCAACTTGGTCCTTGTTTCTCGTATTCACGTTTACTTGACTGCTTCTGCTGTTCCCTTTTATAATTATTACCTTTTGTTACCAGTGCCACCGATGTTTCCTGGTCGTCTTTCTTCCATCTAATTTCTTCCGTCATCCGCCTGGTACTAAGCCTGTCTAAGGTCTTCTTTTCTTCTTCCACGGAATCCCACGCACTGTGAAAATGATCGAATTTGTTTGGTAACACCGATAAAATGCGTGTTATCAGCATTTTCTCGCCAATTTCACTCCCAAGGACTTTCATCTTCGCCGCTATGAGTTCCAACTTTGGTAGGTTGTAAGAGACATTTTCAGATTCTTCCCATTTAAAATTGAAGAACTGCTTCTGGACCATATTTAAATTCTCATCCGACTTCATGTCATATACTGTATTCAGCTTTTTCCACATTTCATGTGCTGTCGTGCAACATAAAAGAAGATCCAACGGTTTCTTTCCTACTGAGGTCACGATTAATTTTCTCGTTAATCGATCTGCTTTCAAAAATCTTCCACGAGCGATTTCTTTCTCCGCGCTGTTACCTGGATGACACAAATTCCCTTCACACACGTTGATCAGGTCGTCATCTTCCTCCAAAAGTGTACGCATAACAAAACGCCACTGGAGCCAATTTTCTTCGACCTTCGCACTTGCTGATTCCATTTTAGCACTATCCCTTATTTTACTAAGCACAACACTTTAACAATTTATTCATTTCACGTTGCTACCTTGCAATTTACAGCCCTGGGCCCATAACCTGTTGAGGTTATTCGGTGTGTAAACAGAGAAAACACGTGGATAAATTGTAAGGTAGAAAATATATTTAAGTAGAAGTGTAATAAGTAAAAATACAATTTGAGCTGGTCCAGATCCGCACGCTAGCTGTGTTACCTAATAACTGAAAAACCCCGAAGCCAACGTCGCCTGTCTACTGTTTATGGCCTGACTTCGTCGCAGTCTTTTGTCTACACGCTGTCGATGGCTCCAGTGCTTGAGAAAACTAAAAAAGACCAGATGTAGAGTTTTCTTAGAAGTGGTAACCACTTCAACACGTGCCATTGTTTTCGTAAATTTTTGATATTATAGCTTCATAAGTTTCTCCATCCTCTGAGTATATTGCACGATAAGGTGCTCCTATGATCCATTTCTGTAGAGAGAAGATGTGTATACAAATAAATATAAGTAAATAGCAAAATAAAATAATTTGCTTCTTAATCAATATATTGAATAATATTCTGTATCAAATTTGTAATATTCTATCAAAATCACAACCTTGTGTAATTTACTTGCGTGTTTAGGCTGCTTAAGATTTTGTAGGTTTTCTTTCGGTTGAGAATTTCCAACATCCATTCCCATTCGCTTGATAACTTCTTCTTTTGCTAAATATATTGCTTTATCATATGCTTCTATTAATGCACTATCATCCCAAACATTATCATTGGCTGTGTCTGTATCCTTTTGAGATAGCCAATTATACGTTATTAATATTGATACAAGTATTTTATTATCAAACTATTGCAAATTATCATATATGTCATTTTTCAAAAATTGACTAAAAGGTAGTGGATACTGTTAATTACTATTATGCTAAGATCTTGTACTAAAATAATGTTAAAACCATTACGTTTCCATTACCATACATACGTTTCCATTTCCTCGTATAAAAAGAACATTCATATCATCTGCCATTTTAAAATAACATCATTTAAATATTGAATTTGCTTCTGAAATATTAATTTGACTCATTTCTTTAACTCTAACACATTGTAAACAATGATGACATTATACCAACTATAATACTAAAAATCTATTCCCCATTCATTCGAAAGATTATTTTTTGAAGCAAGGTTAACATTGAATGTTCCCAAACTTCAATAACTGTATTTTACTTTCTTTACAATATCTACCAATATATTAGAATACTATAAAAAAATATTGTATGCACAAGAAACTGTTTATAGCGAAATAGCAAAAGAATTAATCACATATTATAACTAAAACGAGATTGTTAAGCAGATTATATTATACTGCATATGCGTTAGTGTTTCAGCTGGTAAATATAGTTTTTATATCTGAAGATAAATAAGATTTAATTCTATAAAATTGCATAATGAATTATACATATATCTATTACTATTCGTATTTCCCCTGAGTTGTATGTTGTCAATAGCATCAATCACGAACATATAAATAAATATAGAAGAAACCGTTCGGAAAAGGAAAGGGAAAAATGAACATGGAAGACAAGAAAGTTTTCTTCATGTTTAGCGTATGCGTGATACGCTTTGAATGTCTCAGAGAAAGATAAAGATACTCTGCTCATTTCTATTTGTTCCGCAGAACGAGAAATTTGTTGTCTTTCATATTGGTTTTTACGATTCAATTTTTGGGCAGTTTTCCCTAGCGAGTGCCGGTCCCTGTTTGATATAACCAGACCGTAATTTATACAGATATGTAATATAGATATATATTTGTAAAACTGAAATCAGATGAAATAAATGTTGCCTGAGGTTTTAAACGTTTAATAAAAACAATATTTCATTTGGAAAAAAATGTAAGATATGTAAAATTACACATTGATCATTTTGCTGGTCTTGTATCATAAAACGTGTGGCCCGAAGAGCACATGTCCGGTAGAGATACGTCACTTGTGTTAGGAATCGTTTTATAACCTATCACAGTAAGGGAACGTCCCAGTATAGCAGCCGAAGAATGCCGTGGAAGTTTTTGTACAAAGTACAATTGATCTACAATTGATATTTTCCGCAATACTTATCTGGTGTTCGGACAGGGTGTCCCATACTCATGATATTTATGACAGTGGAATGGCGTTAGTAAATCAATTACAAAAATTTTCGAGATCAATTCTCGGTATTGCATCAAATTATTCAAAATATACAAGCAAAACAACGTTGCCCTTTTTGCAGGCAACAAGAGGAATATCGACCACGCAATCACTTTCAGAAAAACAAGAGTAAGTGATACAAATTTTCTTGTGCTTTCCTTCTTTTTTTAATAGAATTTCAGTACTTACCTTCCAATATAAAATTGGTGTCAAAATAATAATGCTAATAATAATGTCTAAGAAATTTTTCTCTTTGTAGGAGGATAACATCTAGAAAAATAACATAGTATTAATAGAATAGTATTAATAAGAACAACATTGACAGTGAACAACTAAAAATATAACACTGTTATAAATATATGATGTACGAATTTTATTTATGTATTATTAAGACAAGTATATCTTATTTTTAAATTATTTCTATTATCATAAGTGATACATATAATTAAGGTATAATTAAAAGAAGATTAATTGAAGAAACACAAAAAATAAAGAAAATAATTATATTGAGATAATTTTTATCTTTCATAAATATTATTTTCAGAGTAAATATAACGTTTGTTAAAGCAAGTGGAGAGAGAATCAAAGCAAAGGGGAAAGTTGGAGATACTATATTAGACATAGTAGTAAATAATGAAATTGATTTAGATGGATATGGTATGTTTTAAAGAAGCATAATTTACTTAATTTAAAATAAATAATTTTGAGGTAGAAAATATTTGAAAATTTTCATTTTTATTAAGTTTAACATTCTTATTATTTTTAACTTTTGATACTTTATTATATAAGTATGTTGTAATCTTAAAATATAATTGATATAGGTGCTTGTGAAGGAACATTAACTTGTAGTACGTGCCGTTTAATATTTTCGAAAGAAGTTTATGACGCACTTCCTGACAAACCAACAGATGAAGAATTAGACATGTTGGATTTAGCATATGAATTAACAGATACGTTATAATCAGTGATATTAATAATCAGTATCAAATTATTCACATTATTAATTCTATTACCTTTTAATATTTTATAAAGTGAATTTTTCTATTTAAATTTATGTAAAAACAGGTTAGTATTGGGTATTTCGAAATCTGCATCTCAATGTAGAATTTCAAATCGCTATCTCTGAATACTACGAAACTGAAATTATAATAAATGTTCATAGTTTTTTATTTATGACCCTATAATCATTACAAATCTATGTTGGAATTAGCATATTTACGATGTTGATTTTCAAATGGATAAATAGAAATCTTATTGTGTATTAGTATTAATTTGTATAGCAATAAATATATTTATTGACATATTCAGTTATATAATATTTAATTTCAGGTCACGGCTAGGCTGTCAAATAGTAATGTCTAAGGAACTAGATGGAATTGAGGTAAGATTTCCATCAACAATTAATGATGCAAGAGCATAACTGAAATTATCTATAGGTTTTTGAAAATTTGTATACAATGTTATACATCTCTTGTTAAAAAACCCTTGTTATAATTATTAAAATATTGGTATTAAAAAATATAATAAAGAATCTTGTGTTTAAATGTGAAGCTTATATATATATACATATGTTATAATATAATTGCAATTTTGATATTTGTACATTGCCATTGTAAAAAGCCTATCCAATTATGAAGAAAATATATCTCTTATTTTTAATATACAGGGTGTCAATTTTAAAACGTTCATTTAAATTATTTTCGTTACTATTAAAGATAAGAAGAAATTACTAAGGAAGACTTAAATAGTTTTAAGATGTGTACCTGGTTATGATAAAAAAGACTCTTGTGGAATAAATTTTGCAACTTCTGAAAGATTAGATAAAAGCTTAGAACCTAAAAAATAATTTGAAATTAATTTCGTTTAGATATACTGTTTGATTTCTTAGCTATGGGCAAGTTTAAAAGATCATCAAACTCATGGTCAACAAAACAACAGAAATGTACATGCAATGCTTTTTCGTTCCACAACAAGTTATCTGACACTATCATCATTTTCGTGGCACATGCAACATTATCGATTCAGTATAGTAATGTTTTGGATTAAAACAAATGTCTCGACATTGGAGCAAAATATTTCAACCTTTAAGGACTAAAATTAAAACTTATGAGTTTGTTTATAATTTTAATAGATTTTATTAATATTGTGTTTACTGGTTTATTAATTACAAGAAAGTTTGTAAAAGACTGAAGTTTTAAGTAAAAAGTACAAATATTCTTTCAACAAAATTAGTCAAATCACATCATTATTTATACATATTGTATATAAATAAAATATGCGGATATATTACTTTACCCTAGAATTAAAATTCAATAATATTGAAGAATCTTATTTATTCAGATTTTGTACATTAGCGCTTCTAACCTCGGATAATAGAACAACAAATTAAATATTTTTAAACAAAAACACTTTGTTCCTTTGTTTGATTTCCCTTGCTCGCGTTTCTTAACTACTTAGATATAAAATACTTACGTTTTCGAAAATTCATACTTCACAAGCTACTAAACGCTTTATCTGTTCAGAATAATTTATTGTTTTCTTAACTAGGTACATACCAAATACATCTATTAAGTTGGTATTTCTCATAATTACCAGTACAGAAAGCTAAAACACTTTTGTACTATGCTTGTTATACATGGATCTAACAAATAATTTAACTTGTGTATTGTCGTTTGTATATTTTGTTACGTGTAAAATATTCTATTTTTACACTACTTACAAGTTCGATAAAGTGTACATTACACATCGTGAAATTTACATATTTTCACTTGGTTACCCTGCCCAATTCGAATATAATTCAGAACGTATGTGCTATATTTATATATTCTGCATTTGTTTTGTATATTATGTACACTGATCTGATCTTTGTAAACGCGAGGTTTACGATATTAATGAGAAATTTGCCAATTTAATGGAAGTTGTTAATTTTTTCTGGCACGTTTCACGTTAGCAGACATGTTTCTTAAGTTACAGTCGAAAGGTGTTTTTATGTAAAAGAATAGGAATGATCAAGTTATTTTAAGATGACAAGATATTTCACGTCTTCTATTTAAATATAGCGTTAAATTTTAATTCCGTCAATTCGTATATACTCATACATCGAATTTCCTTTTCTCATGTCATTTCTTTTCTTTCATTTCACATTTAATTACAAAGATGAAGTGTAAGTACGTTCCTCATAAAATTAATATCAAATGTCGCAAAATATACAAAAGTAAACTAAGAAGAGGGGTACGTATTATTACACAAACTGTCGTTCATATTGCATATGTACATATGCAGTATAAAAACAATACTTTTTAGTTTTTAATCTCTTGTTTAAATAATCCTAATATCTAAATTTGTATCGGTCATTGATTCGATATAACTGCGTTTATTGGAAGTAATTAAGCTATAGCCTGCGCACAAGAGAAGAAGGAACAAACACGTATAGTATACACGCTTAAATAACAAAATTAAGTCAGTTTACGTTCAATGTGAACTTGATCAAAGTTCCAGTCTCGAATTATAGAGTTTCTTACTATCGGTTTACAAAATTCGATATTACGATTATGTACCGTATTTGAAAAACATAAAATGCTTTGTTCAATTTTAAATAAAACTAATATTTACCAAAGCGAATACGAAAAAAATGTTATCATCAAACTCAATTTTCAATTATCAAACTTAATCCAGCACAAATACAAATGTTATTCGTGCTTTTTTACTTTTACTACTTTTCAACTCTCTATAGTTCGAGATTTGAGTTCCGCTAACTTTCTTTCTACTGCGCATGCGCAACAGGAAAACTTGAATTACACGTAATAGTCAAAAATTCGAAAATCTTATCCTTTCGTGGCAGCGAAAGTAACTAGAGGTTCCATAACATTAATAATAATAAGGCAATAATATTAATATTAATAATAATGTAATCGAGTACTACTAACAATATTAATAATAATAATAATAGTAGGGTAATGGCAAGATACACGCGGGTATAAATTAATCATTCCTTTCGTAATATTTACGACGTCTTCGGGATATTCTTTAGAAATTACTTTATTTCTGGTCAATATTCATTAACGAGCAACTTTTCTCTCTGTTTCTTATCACGATTTTTTTCACTTCATCACAATTGTACCGTTGGAAATTATTCAAAACATTGTTAAAATGTCCATGAAATATATGCAATTGCCGTATTGAATAAGCGAGTAATGAAGTTGCTGTTTCACTGAATAAAAGTGAAATCTCCAATGCGTGTGCTCAAGTATATAAGTTAAAAAAAGATTGGTACATCAATGCCTATTATTCTTAATCGATATTCATCATTTAACAATTAGGACCGAATTTTTACAAACCAACTCTAAACCACGACCCAATTTACAAATAAAAGATCGATGTGTAAATTAACTATCAACTATTAATCTCCAATCCTATGTGAAGATATAATGTTCGGACCAAATTTCTAAACTAACGTGGACAATTCATGCGGACTATTGGTGGTTGCTGCGCTACTTAGATCCAATGTGGCAGCCGGAAGACCAGAACTGACGCTGCCGGTTGCGTCCCGTGGCAAATGCTGCGATCTATTTAGCTTATTTCCAGGACTCGGTGGCGATCTATCTGCTGGTGTATCCGGTGGCGTAACCACGTTTCTGTGTCAGCTCACGTTCAGATGATTGTGCGGCGCCGCGATCGGAGCTGGCGATGAGAGCAACAAGGGCGGTGGAGACATTGACACGTGTCGATGATGATGATGGTGATGATAGTGTTGGTACTGTGCAGCTCGGCCGTGCGTTGCGTGGCTGGCATTTAGTTGGTTCGTCACGGGCCCGACTTTCGTTGGGCAGCCAGCATGGTGGATGGTTAACGGGCCACGTAGTTGTTGTTGCTGTTGTAGCTGGTGCTGGTTCTGGTGCTGTTGCCGCTGCTGCTGACGCTGCAGCTGTACCGCCGCTTCGCACTGTTCGCGCGCTAACGCCTTCACGGCATTCGTCTTCTCCTACGAAATAAGAATGATAGGTTAGGTTGTAGTCGGGGGCCATAACAAATTAAAAAAGTTATAATATAAGAATTTACATTTTAGTTGAAATGATTCTAGTTACGAATAAGTATTAAAGATGATTCAAATCTTTTTCGTTACCGATAACCATGGTGAAAACTCTTTTGGATTACTTTCAGCCATTGTCAATCTTATTGTCAATACTACATGCTTGAAGTAGAAGGAGGTGTACAGAGAAAAAGACTTTTTCTCAGCAAATATAATTGTAAATTCGACCAATTGCGGGGAGACGTAATCGCGAGGAGAGACGTCAACGGGGGTCGTAAATCCCCGTTACGATTATAACAATCGACACCACGAATTGATCGATCCCCTGATTTCCGTTGAGATAATAGGGGTGATTGAGTTTGTATAACACTGTGATTCACAGAATTATAAAGTATATATTTCCAATACTTAGATTACACTGACGTAGAGAAATAAATAGTTAACAACTTGTCGCACGAAGATGCGATAGATATGTACGCTAGAGCAGGGTTCTTATAATGGAAATTAATGTATTAATGGACTTAGCACTATAATATATTTAGGAGAGAAGATGTGTGTTCGACAACACCGAGAACCGACAAAAGATTTGCGTGAAGTATGCGACTCTCGCGCTATGTGTAAACTGCCGCGTTAGGCGTTAGTTTTTAGACTGTCTGTCGCTCTTTTTCTAATGCGGAAGAAAAGTTCGGTGTGGGTGTGCCCCTGTGCCTAAAGAACGCGGATTCGTTGTTCCCACTTTCGTTAGGAAAAGTGAGGGCAACGAACCGCGGTGTCGATTGGTCATGACCTGCACTACGGCTCGAAGGGATGAGTCGGGAGTCTCCTACCATCGTGGTGGATAGATGACTGTGTGCGTGAGAAAAACCTAGCTTGTTTTATTACAGGGCTATTCGGATTTTCCTAATGGGTGCATACCCGCTTTCTCCGTGTTTTAAGTGCGACTAATAAACCCAAGGACACCTCTAAAACCGACTGTGTTTCGAGAATATTTTTAAGCTTTAGAAATTCTTCAAGACAAACGGATTGAAGACATATGGTGAAACAATGCAGGGAAATGAAAGTTATGGTGGGTCCTTAGGTTTATTGAGGGTCGAAGTGACGTTACGCAGGCGGTTGTTGTCCGGTCGCGCGGGCTGGCGTGCAGATGTTTTAGGCGGCGTAACAATAATCGTTACTCAATTATTTTGTTCAACAGTTTTACAAATCTCCCAAAAATAAACGAGAATACGAAAATACACTGAATATCGTGTGTATGGTTATTTATAAAATCCCCTTGAAATAGTTGCGATCGCGGATCACATAAACAAACGAACCTGTCATTCTACAGAATATCTTTTTCGGTGAAATTATGCAAACGTAAATGTAACTTCGGTAGAACTCCTCGAGAACTTGTAAGCTTATATCACTCTGACCCAACCAGTCCACTCTAAAGTGTACAATTTATAAAGGGGGATTATATTAATACGCGGAGGATGTGGTAGGTGGTAAGTTTTGCATATGAATGTTCGTTGATACAACGAATGGTTAAATGGAGGTTTTCATGAATGTGATAAGGACTAGATCGAATGTTTTTACACTTATAACTAGAATGCGTATTTTTATACAAGTTTGTAGTTTTACGAACATAATCAAAGAAATAAAATTTTAATCGAGATTTGTTTTCTTATATATGTATATTTTAGCGCATTTTATGCATTTTGCGCCATTTGCGTACTTTTCAATTTCGCACGAATAAAATAAAGATCAGCAATATAATTATAACGCTTCTTAAAAATGTGAAAAATCCTGGTTTCCTAAAAGCTTGCAATTGATTTCAGAAAAATTTTTATGAACACTACCAGATAAATTATGGTAACTCTGAAAAACAAAATTTCACGATAAAATGATTTCCGCGTAAAATACACATAAAAGATGATTTAGACGTATTTGAACGTGTTCGTTTTCTTTTTTAATAGCGATGTGTTCTTACCCTCTGCCACACGAAGACGTTATGGACCATTGCGCATCCACAAAACACGATGCCAAGGCCTATGAAAATCGACGTAACGATTGCCGGTGTGACACCAATTACCTCTCAGAGAAAAGACATCGACTCCCGACTGTCGGACGCCAACGCCGCGACGCATCTTGGTCCCCATCAGAGATAAGGCCCCAACCCCGACTTTCGGACTCCTTGGAATCCACACCAAACCCCCCAACATCCCCAAGCCAGGGTGTATATAAGCCGAGACTTCATCCAGCCCGGGGGAGTTCTCGTTCTAGTTGCTGTTCTTGTACAACACCCCTTTCTCTGTTCAACGTTATTCTACTGTAAGTGCCAAAGTCATAATAAAGTTCGATAAAAGAGAATTAATAGTTGGGCTACGACTCAGCTTTCTTTTCTCTCGCAACCCAAGTATCCATTTTACGTGACACCGGCGTCGAATGAAACTGGATGAATGTATAAAATATCATACCTGAAAGCATTGTTAGAGGATCATTATAACATGTATGCCATAACAAGCGGGACAAAGAATCAGCGCAAATACATATTCTCAATACATATAATTCTCGAAGCGTAAACTATATACATATGCTTTTCATTGAAATTTTCAATACTAGTCGCAAATTATTTTTCAATTAATTTATTATTTAAGTCTTTATATATCAATTCTCGACGAATAAATGACTTAAATTATAG
Source organism: Bombus vosnesenskii (assembly GCF_011952255.1). Classification (NCBI taxonomy): domain Eukaryota; kingdom Metazoa; phylum Arthropoda; class Insecta; order Hymenoptera; family Apidae; genus Bombus; species Bombus vosnesenskii. The sequence goes on from NW_022883772.1 coordinate 13,029, forward strand.
AGAATCTATCTTCAGACAATAGAGAATTCAATATTTTTGGTCGTTAAGTAATTTACAAATTTCTAAAACGATTACGTTCGAAGTTTTGGACAGTATTTGAAGTTTCTAACATGACATTTAAAAAAATAAATAAATTTTATGATATAATTAAAAAAACGTTGTGGTCTATCATAATTTCTATTCCGTCAAATTTATTAAAACGCAGTTTTCTTCTGAACAGAGTCAAAATGTCCGTCTTGAATCGAGTTCAACAGCTTAACGATCGATCGAGCGAATGATAGCTGTGTAAACCAGCATGACACAACGTAAACTTTAGATTAGATCTCGATCCATCCACCAGCCGTATTCATGCATGACATGAATATTCTGTTTCAGTTCTTTATAAATTAATCTGTTAAAACTTCCCTAAAAGACGATCATTTTTATTTTTCTAAGAAAAATAATGACTATTCGGCGTTAAAATTAACTTTATTTCCATTGGATTTCTAAACTGATTTCATACACTCAGAGATAGTTCACAGTATCTTTTAGATTCATGCCTGAATTCAAGAAAAATTAAACGTATAACTTATGTACTAGTATCTTTCAAAAGGTTAAAGTCGACAGAATTGAAGGAATTGGTTCTTACCAGTTAGAAAGACGGGAATGCTAATGAAAAACCCTCCGACAGCACATATCCGGCTGATGGATGATTTTTGCAGGTACTTGATACTCCTGAAACAGACAAAATTTGAAGTGAAAGTCAGTTTCACGATTCTATGATAATTGAGCGAAATATAAATGTTAAGGAAATTCGAGGATTTGGGAATACAAATTATTGACTATATTTCCCACACAACAGTTATACATCTATATTACTCTCTGAAGAACGTCTTGCACCCACGCTGGTCGCCAACCGACTATCCTAGATTCTTCTAACATCTGGCAACAGTCTTTTGTCTCCACTAAGTCCTTGACGCCCTCTAACCCTTACACACACACTCTCATGTACAGTGTAAATGTATCACTTCCCTAACAATAAAGGAACCAGTTTTTTGTTTAACAGCCAAGAATCTTTCAAAATTCTACTGTAATTGATACTTCAAATATATTTAGTCAGACAAAGGATAATCATAATCGCAACGTTAATCTTAACTTTAATTCAAGGATCAAACAGTATCATTATACATATAAAAGTAAACATAAAGTCTATCCACATTATTGTTACTATTATTATTATATGTTATTCTATAATTGATTTTTATTTCTTTATTATCAATATTATTCTATTTTCTATAATGATTCAATTATAGATCTTATTTTTTGTCAATCATATTTCACTGAAAAGATCACTTTGAAAATAATCTAATAGTAAAAAATGAAAAATAATCTTTTTCTACCTTGTCTTCATTTTTTACAAACTCTGTCCACCGCCGTAAGCCTATTAAATGCATGAAACGACAAAGCAAAGCTGCTTCACATAATTCCCCGCTCACGCAGTGTCAATCAGCTCACGACCGCAAACGATACTGCTAATTTCCAGCGACCACGAACGATTTCACCGTAATTGCCGGTGTGAAATTTACCAATACGTGCTCGAATTGGTCAATAATGGATAGAGCGCTCTTGCACACACTAATCTACCAACAAATAATATTGACTCAATTGAACAACAGCGCCTAGATTAACGGAGAAACCGCATGTTCCAAACAGATTTACAATCACGGCAGAAAATACATGCCGTTATAGATGTTTCCTGGTCAAGACTAATTTCCACGCGTTAAGAACATTGTAACCGGAATCTAGGAAGAACTAGCACTTCCTGGAATAATACTATTGTGTCCTCGATGAATGTGAGTTGTTTTTGTCTTTGGTCGTACGACGTCCGGGATGAGAATTCGGGGAACGGTTTTGCGCTGCTGTAATACTCGCACAACCATCCATCCATGGGACTGCATCTTTTTAGGAGGACCAGTGGTTAATCTTTTCCCACTCATTTTCATCTCTAATTTCTCATGAGGCTAAGATTCCTGCATCTTTTATCATAATAATTTATTAATACTATTAATAAATTGAGACAATTATACACGTCGTATTTTGCGTTATAAGATGACTTGTAATTTGTAAAATTTACCTGTAAAATTCCTTTGTTTGTTTTACCGAAGCAATAGTTGGCATTTCTATACGACAATAAGAATTTGTTAATACTAATAATTTGTAAGGTTATCATGTTATCATTCTTCTAATGGATAGTATATTATTGAAACTTTTTTTAATATTGAAACGCGATATTTTTTTGGAGAAGAAGTGCATAGTAGTAAAGAGTTGAATTCTACGGACGTAAAAAGTGGACATAACATTTTCTGTACATGGAGTCGCCTGGCCTAAACATGTTATGATTTCCGGGCAAAATACAGACGAATCCAGCGCTGATTTTAAAGCAGCTTCATCCAAATAAGCCACAATAAGAAATTCCCACGAAACAGTTGCGTTCATCCCCTTTCGAGGTCGCTGACCTCTTTGAATGCATTTCAAGTACGTCGTACCAATGAAACTTCGAGTTCTAGACTAATTTCTCAGCCTTTTGCGTTAAATTTAACCTTCCGCGTTAGTGTATTTCGGACGAGCTCCTATTTTACGCTTTCGTCGACTTCACCAACGTAACACGCAGCATCCGCAAGTAAAACTGTCTCTTAAATTTGATGTGACACCGATACACGACGAGAAGAATCACAATGCCATTTTTATTCCACTTCGTTAATTTTTCGTCGTAAGGTTTAGCTGTAAATAGGATTAAAAAAATTTAGATTAACGAGGAATTTAAAATTGATCTGTTAAATCAACAATTTCCATTAGTTGTCAATAGATTTTATAAGCCTCAGATTACTGAGAAATTATACACATTGCAAAATATTTACCATTGGTTATCCACGCTACACGTAAATTTGATCAATCTACCAATGCACTAACACTGCAATAAATTTCTATTGCAACATTCCACGCTCCTTTGCCGCACCTTAAACTCCTCGCTAGATTTATTCCACCTTAAAGTGCCACATAACTCCTACGACACCGATATCAAATCTTAAACTCCACCAAATTCCAGAGAAACTTGATTTCGTCGAAAGTAAGAGATTAAACTTAAAAAGCAATTTATTTCATCTTTAAACTATCCCAAACTTCTTAAATATAATTTATATATATAAAATGTTATACACTTATTGTGTGCATTATATATTTCAAGAACTTTGCAATAAAAAATAAAACTTATTACATTTAAGATATGGTTATATCGCACAGGCTCGAATATGATAAAGATGTTAAATAAATGTCTCGAATCTCCGCAACAAACTCACACAAACCACCTAAAACACGTATACACAATGTGCATTCACTACGAACTCGACTCCCATTCCCTGCCAAAATCATAGGCATGCAGAGTCAATTTCACTGCTCGAGCTGGTTGAATAGGGAAGAAGGTCGAGAGCTGGAGTTAAGGAGCATAGTTGGTAAAGAATCGCGTGCCGCCGCGCCATTAGGATCAAGCCCACGATCTCAACAATAAATATTAGACGGTTCTCTGACCTGCATTTCGCGTGCGACTCGGGACGATTCAAAAACGCGTAAATTTCCCATGAGTCGAATCAAACGTTCGCGATTTATCGCATTTAGGTTATATCGATATTGTCTACGAGTGGAGGCATTCAAACACAGATTGCTTTGTGTCACTCTATCGTAACTGCCCGTAATACATGATAATTTAATTTCGAATTCTTTCGAATATATGCACGTAACGAAAAATTTGTATTGGTTAGTCAATTGCAGACCAACCAGTTGTTAGCCAGTGAAAATAATGTAGATAATAATAGTGAAGAATTAGCTCGAGAAGAGTAAACAAACAAGGCGCCTTAATAAAAGGCACAATGTGGATCCGCAAAGTGATGGGATTTCAGCGCATGCGCATTGTTTCGCATCAACTTACAATTAGACATGCACGAAAGCTTCATTTCTGCCGCATACATACTTGGATTCGCGTGCATGAAATTCACAAAGTAGGTTATTGCTTGAAAAACAGCTTTAATCGAGCGAAGCTTTTAACCAGACTGAAATCAAGTCTTGGTTTCTTTAAAAATTCAGATGGAATAAGAGAAACCTATTTTATCTGTGGATAAAGGTTAGGCTGCATCGGTTGGCTTATATGACTTTCCGGTGACTTTGAAGGGTAATACGGCGCCGGCGGTCGAGAAGGTAACTTCTCTATTGAACGAGATCTCATTGATCTCGTCTAAGTAGGAAGAGTCTGTCGGCGCTTTGATTTTATACGAGTCTTTCCATTCACGATCGTGCGAGCTGGCTACAGTCGACGACACGGACCCCCGACAAAACTGTCTGAGCCTATTCAAGGCGACGTCAAATAGTTTCACTCGGAGAGATGAATGGAGATAAGAATCACCGGAGCGTATCTGCGCTTCGATGACAATGATATTTGGTAAATCCTCTTCTTGTTTCTCGTTTTGAAAGAAGGTTGTAAAGAAGAGTGCTACTAGATCGTCTAGGGAAATCACACGGTATATATTGTGTAATGCTATTGATTTATCAAAAATAACAAGAGGTTAAGGAGCTTTGGGAAGGTTGATTCAATTTTTTATAACCTGACATCTCTTTGAACAAATGTCTTAAGAAACGCTTGAATAAAATGTTAAAAAATAATAATCTTTTAATGAAATAATCATCTAAAATGAAATCTTTTCCTGTATTTTTAGACAATAAGATTTACTATATCCTACGCCATAATAAGAATCAATTTGCTATGAACTGGTATCTCGGAAATTGGAAGAATTCAGAAAATATAAGGAGGCCGGAAGAGGTAAATGAAATCCACAGAAACATTGACCCAACCTCAGCCCAGTTAGCCAACAAACTAAAATATCTCGCTGCCTTTTCTATATTTACGACCAGAACGTGGTCATTAATTGAGTCTAGCGACTGCACCGTAGACGAGTCACTGACCGATGTTGCTTTAATGGATATGCGGAAAATCACGTGTTCCGGGTTCCAGGGATGTAGTTGTTTTCATTTCCGGAGAATACGGTCGACTCGCGTGTGTATACCAATCTATCTGAGGATAGGTGTTCGTTAGAATTACTAACTATATTACTTTCAACCTTGTGATTAAAATTTTTAAACGTCACTTAATAGCAATTCAGTCGAGTAAGTACAAACTTTCCAATGTCCTAATTTTCAAATCTTTATATTTTTTAATCTCAAAGATATTTTATTATTTGCCGTAGATCAAGCTTCGTGTTACCGGTACTGTAACATTACAATCCTACGAGAAGCCGAAAATAGTGAAAAAATCTGACCTAATAGATAGTAGTCAATATTCCTTTGACGCGTCTTATGCGAACCGCAGTTAGAGGAAATGCAAATAAGCTCTTGCGAAACGGTTTGCCGCACGACAAGCCTACGAACAACGCCCAATGCAAGTTCGGTGGGGGTTACAGGAAGAGGGACGTCTAAAATCAACTAGGAATCCCTATTCAATCGTCTAATTTTCGATTCCGGCATTGAACTTCCCGAAGAAAATTAAATACAATTCCGACTCGAGATTTAATTTCGGTCTCGTAGCTAATGCAATCTAATCGCGTTTGCAAGGCTACGCTTCCGGTCAGAAGCCACGCGCTTCGATCGCGTACTTTCCGCATCGGAAGCGTACGCTTCGGTACTAACCGCGTCGATTTTCAAAGGAATCATTGGACACCGGAAGAAAAAGAAGGAGTAAGAATAAAAGCACGTAAACCGGCAGGAAGTCAATCGAGACAAAATCGATATCGTTGAAAGTCGAAAAAAGACCCGAATTTAGGCTACAGTACATATTCGAATTGAATATATTCAAGGTTTAGATTTTCCTCTCCTGAAAATTATAAACATAAATGAGTCGACAAGCGATCTTGAAAAGCGTCTGTTCCATCTAGATTATGTAAATTGCGTGAATTACCGTTAGCCATAATTCATAATTTATCGAAAAAGCGCGCTTCTTCTCAACCACGCGTTCCCCTACCAGCATCGACATTATCGGCAGATCGATAAGTATCAAAATACCACAAAGATATTAATCTCATCTTTCTTCTAACCGCGAAAAAATGTCGCGCAAATGATAAAACAACAGATCAGCCAGAAACATCGAATTCTCTACGCTTCCGACTGCAAGAAGAAAAACAAAGTTATTTGTGTATGATGGAAACGTCTCTGGACGATGCTCTTGTCACAGACGAAATTCGAGCAGCTGTATATAACAAACCGAAATTCCGAACGCCTCATCGCGTGTGACCGTCCGGTCAGCATCCGTTCTCAGCCGCCTGAGTGGCATTCGATCACTCCAGCCGTTCTCCGAATTTTACACTAAGTATAAACAAAACCTTCTCCCACTCCAACGAATGGAAGAATATAAATTCTCCCTTCAAAGTCATCCAGTCAGTCTAATAAAAAAATTCTTAACTAATCCAAGTATCGAAAGTGTATCATCGCGAACCGAAAAAATTGTATAAATTCAGTAAAAAATAAAAAGAACTTTATCTCCTTGTCGGAAATTAACAAGTTCCTTACTTCTTACCTTAATTGTACACGACACTCTTAAGCGGTCGAGTGCGCGCGAGAATAGCATCGCGGATCGGCATTTCCACGGTGAGGATTGTAAAATGGTTACGCAGATGATGGATCATACGCATGGACCGTAGAGACTATCGTGAATGATGGATCAGACACACATACGCGTTCTTCGCTCTTCCGATATTCTTCGTAACAACTGCTGCGATCTCGTCATTGGAAACGATCTCGGGAAATTCAATCGAATATCGAGGAAATTTATAGAAAGCTACAGCTGTGTTCGCGTATTATTCTAGAGAAAAGTGGTTAACTCTATGAGACTAACGATACAATACGTCTCAAGATAACTTTTAGGAAAATGATTGTACCTTTAAAATTCTTTCGACACTTTCCGGTATATTCTTGTCATTGATTCTGAAAGTATTTGATTAATTTGCTGGTTAATAGGAAGTTGGTTAAAACCGAAGTTAGTTAAAGAAATAAGTAAACACGAAACCCGTGGATACGCTAGACATATGATTCTACCTGCACGCGACAAAAATATTCATGATCTGAACAAGGAAAGAAGTATTGTTAGATTCGCGTCATGCTGCAAATGAAAGATTTACAGCTCGAACCCGATTATCTGTTACATTACATTCTCGGGCACGTGTAGGCTGAACGTCATGATATATGAACACAAGTATAGAAAGAACAACATGGATATTTCGCGCGAAGAACACGAAGCTTCACATATACAGTGTATAACCACTCGACAGTATTTGCTCACGAAAAATACGAGTTGTTAAAGTCTAACAAAAATTACGTATACAGTGGCAAAGAAGAAAACTGTTATGCCGTTTACTCTTATTTCTAATTGACAGAAAGTCGTCAACGAACAAAGAGCGCTTTTTCTTATTCTCTGTACCTTCGCGATGCAATCACAGAAATTCTCCAAAATGCTTCGTGTCGACTAAACAAAGAAAAAAAATTGCAGCTGCTAAGAGCAAACTACCTCCGGAATTTTCTTCGTTTCTAAGTGAACCAGGAAGAAAGAAGGGAAGGGTTAATGACGCCGAAACTGAAGGGTGGCCACGGATCGTTTGAAAGGGGCCACGACAACCGTTACGATTCAGTCGCGCCTGTTCCTCTTCCTAGGTTACCACGCCGAACCATTGCGCGCTTTTACGAGCGTTCCCGCGATGGTTTCCTGGCACTTGCTCGTCCTTTCAACGAAGGGTCGATCGGTTAATTTAAACTCTCGAAGGCTTTGTCCAGTCGGTAACATCGATAAGCTTAAGTCGAAATACGGATTTCTCGTAAATTCAGAATTTTATTGCCACCAGGATGTAGATGGAGGCGACAGATGAAGAACACGATGTAAATTAGATTTCTTGCTTTTATAGAGAAGCAATTTTTAAATTGAACACCAGTCGTCGATCGGTTCTGTAGATCGTTTTTAATAACAAAATAAATTTGGTTAGTTCATAAAGGTTTGTTCGTGTGAATCTTCCCATAGATCATCCGTAACGTAAATGCCGCTATAACCGGCTGCAGATACATTTTCCTTGAACATGTGGCGGCACTTGACAGTAAACTTCCCAACAGTTTACGTCGCTTGACGCACGACACAAAGACCCTACACCTGCGGACAAGATGATTGCCAGATGTCGATACATTCGTACCGAATATTTCCAGCTAGCCTAAGGACCGCTATAAATCTTAGGATTTATTTTAGCTAAGGTCCTCCAAAGAGACAAACAGTCTTTGTTTATCAGTCTCGAAGTCGACCACCTACCACGGGGACACACGCGAAATCTGCTATCTCTCACATACGACGCTGCCCGCTAGCAACACCCTCTCAAGGGCAGCTAGCATCCTTTTCCAACGACCAACACGAATTAGCCAATAAACATTAACGTACATTTCCCTCACTTTCCGAACCAAAGCTTTTCTCAACGAATCCGATGCCTTCGCATCATTAGACACACCCCAACGAGTCTTCCTCCGCAGCAGCATCGCGACAAAAATGTCAGTCTATTACCGCGAGTTACCGCAGTATATCACGATCGTTATACTTACACGGTTCGAGCCGAAAAATTATCTAAGCTCTCGACATCTCGTGTAATCATTGTCCGCACTCGCAGCGTATCTCGAATCGTAGCTATCCAAGCTCTATCTAATAACCGCGCATTCGCGAACCGAATACAATCGCGAATCCTGCATCAAGTGTACTCATTGACATTAGAGTGAATAAACATTTATCGTTCAAGAAATCTGAGCTTTCCTTCCGACCCTATCACGACATACCACCTCAAATTGGTGACCCCGACGTGATTATCCCCGAGTGCTCGTGAAATGTAACACAATGAATCTAAATCAGTTCGAAATGACCATTAACGCCCACTCCGCACGTACGAAGGCCGGCAGGGACAACGCAGACTCGATTAGCGCCCTTCTCCGCGTGCCACCGTTCTGGTCTGACGACGTCGACTTGTGGTTCAAGATGCTGGAAGTGCAGTTCGAAACTGCCCGGATCACTAGTGCCCAAGAAAAATACCAGGTCGTCATCGCGAATCTCGACAAGTCGCACGCGAGATTAATTCGAGACGTATTCGACGCCGCACCGGCGACAGAGCGTTACGAGTACGTCAAAAAGGAGCTCATCGAGCGATTGGGAGAGTCGTACGCCAAGAGACTCCGACAGGTAATCGAGAACGAGCAAATGGGGGACAGGAAGCCCTCTCAGTTTTACCGTGATCTCAAAAGCCTAGCCACCAATTCGTTAGCAGACGATGTCATTTTCACCGTCTGGGAAGGTCGACTTCCACAGCGCATACGGAGCATCCTAGGCTCTGTACAGAACAACGATCCGGACTCCCGCATACAAATTGCCGATAACATTTACGAAGCCACCCTGGAATCAGGGCAGATCGCCGCGGCCAGTGCAGGCCGACTACCTGCGATAACCCTCCCACCTGGCCAGAATAGCGGAATAGGCGACGCCATGGCAGCCTTCGCCAACTTGGTCACCGAGCGGGTAGCGCGAATGGACGCCCATATGAGCGAGATGCGAGCGCTAGTAGCCGAGCAAAGAAGCAATGAACACCGTAGGGCACGAGTACAATCACGCTCGCGTACACGATCCCACCGCCGTTCGCGCCCTCGCGATACGCTGCGGCAAGACGGGCTGTGTTACTATCACATACAGTTCCGAGAAAGCGCGAGAAAGTGCACAGCCCCTTGCTCCTGGAACTCGGAAAACAGGACCAGCCGTCCGTAAAAGTGGCAAACGACGACGGTTTGGCATCTCGCCGCATATTCGTCACGGACAAGAACTCGCGGATCTCCTACCTCATCGACACCGGCGCAGATGTTTGCGTATACCCGCGCAACAAGCTACACGGACACGTGAACAGAAGCGAGTACGAGCTGTTCGCGGCCAACCTGTCCCGATGTCCCTATCATATGTCAAAACACCCATCATCGGCATGGATTTTCTAAGCCACTACGGGTTGCTCGTGGACCCGCGAAACAAAAGGCTTATCGATACGATAACACAGACGTCATCAAGGGAATACACCGCCACAACAGACGAAGCGTCCGACAAGACCGTCATCGGCGAATCACCATACCACCAACTCCTGGCAGAATTCCCGGACCTCACCCGCCCACCGATCTTCGGAAAAGAGAGAATTCGACACGGTATGCTACACCACATCGAAACTACACCTGGTCCACCAGTCTACAGCAAACCGCGTCGGCTTGCACCTGATCGACTTAAAGAGGTAAAAGCGGAATTTGAACACATGATCGAGCAAGGCGTGATGCAACCATCGTGGGCATCACCCCTGCACGTAGTGCCGAAAAAGGACGGAAACCTGCGTCCATGTGGCGACTACCGTGCGTTGAACGCCCGCACCGTACCCGACAGATACTCACCGCCACATATCGAAGACTTCGCGCAACATCTGCATAGTAAGCGAATCTTTTCAAAAATCGATCTAGTCCGCGCTTACCACCAAATGCCGATTGCGTCCGAGAACATTGAAAAAATCGCGATAACAACGCCTACCGGACTTCTCGAAACAACAAATATGATGTTTGGACTTCGGAACGCCACGCAAACATGTCAGCGGTTCGTCGACGAAATCATACGCGGGCTCGATATCGTCTACGCGTACATCGATGATTTTCTCATAGCCTCGAACGACGAAAACCAACATCGCGAACATTTGAAAATCTTGCTCAACCGTCTCAATAATTACAGCATTGTGATAAACCCCACGAAATGCGAATTCGGCGTGCACGAAATCACATTCCTCGGATACTCGGTAAACCCCGACGGAATTAAGCCGCCGCCCGAAAATGTCGAAGCGATTGTAAAATTGTCGAAGCCCGCGAACGCCAAGCAACTACGTAGGTACCTCGGTATGATAAACTTCTGCCGACGTTTCATACCGGGGGCCGCAAAAACACTTAAGCCGCTCAACGACCTGTTAAAAGGCGCGAAAAAGGGCAACGCGCCCATCGAGTGGTCGGAGCAGTAGGAAAACAGCTTTCGCGAATCGCAACGTGCACTCGTGGACACCACGATGCTGGCGCATCCGATACCAGGTGCGCCTATCAGCCTCACGGTAGATGCGTCCGACTACGCAATGGGGGCAGTATTACAACAACGCGCGAATAACCAATTACAACCGCTAGGATTCGCAACGAAATCTTTGACCCCGCTCAGCAAAAATATAGCGCGTACGATCGCGAACTACTCGCGATATACACCGCAGTCAAACATTTTCGACACGCCTTAGAAGGCAGAAACTTCACAATATAGCGACAACCGTTGCCTCGGCCCTCCTCTCTACATAGATAGCTCGTTTCGGCGTACCTTCAAAAATAACGACTGATCAGGGACGCCAGTCCGAATCAAACCTATTCAATGAACTATGCCGGTTGCTCGGCATTAAGCATTTACGCACAACAGCCTATCACTCCGCATCCAACGGAATGGTAGAGCGCCTACATCGACAATTAAAAGCAGCAATAAAATGTCACAATACGAGCATCTGGGTAGAAGTCCTACCAATTGTTTTGTTAGGCATAAAACCCGCTATCAAGGAGGACCTGAACGCAACGGTAGTCGAAATGGTTTACGGTACTGGCATACGATTGCCGACAGAATTCTTCGTACCAACGAAGCAACAGGCCAACTCGGAATTCGCGAACCGTTTAAAGGAGCGAATAGAGAAAATCAGTCCTCACCCGCTTACGCGACACGGCGAGAAGAAAACCTTCGTGTTCCGCGAGCTCGAAACATCACCATACGTATTTATACGCCATGACGCTCCAAGCTCTATCTTATAACCGCGCATTCGCGAACCGAATACAATCGCGAATCCTGTATCAGGTGTACTCATTGACATTAGAGTGAATAAACATTTATCGTTCAAGAAATCTGAGTTTTCCTTCCGACCCTATCACGGCATACTACCTCAAACAAATAAATCAAAATCGTATGTTATAAATAAAATCTGACTTCACGAGGTGTTGATCCCTCATAAAAGAAGTCTTTTATATCTCGCAGATGATTCATAACATGACGTCTACTTTAACTTGTTCCTTATACCTCCTTGTCGAAAAAGTTAATAGTTTACAAATTCGAACATTATATATGTGACGGAAGAAAAGAGAGAGAGAGAGCGTTTCGTCCTGGGACTACCGGTGGACTTGTCAGTAAGGCTATGCTCGGTAGTCCCTGCCTTAGACGTAGAGTGAGTCTCGCTAGGTGCGGTATTTATATCAATCGCTCGTATATTCGACCCCTAGAGAGTTAGACAGACAGACTCGTTGTCGTCGTAGCCCTCTAGTGTTGGCGGTTGGTACCCGCGGCTCGACTTGTCGGCGTCCTATTGATACCGATCCGCCACACATATCTACATAACATCGGCCATTATATTTGCCAAACCAAATTTGTTTTCTTGTAACGTTCTGTGATTAATTAATGCTACAACAAACTTAATATAGATTGTCACGTGCAAAATTTGCACGATAAATCAGATGACTACGATACAATCTTCAAATACGATCGTATCTTTCGTATACAAATTGATAGTTTCCACCTAACTGACAGATTTTTATACCCTTGGAAAAATAACGTCTTGACGAACAATTCACGCCAATCAACGCCAAGAATGAATCACGCAAATTCCACTGGAAGTCCTCTATTCACTTTTTCGATTTATCATCAGCTGGAAACATCAAAATTATCGGCTGGTGATTGGGAATTAATCGAAAAATAAATTACCAGCATTGAGACACGCGAGTGCCCGTTTCTTTCTCTATTTTTCTGTCTGCTTGTTGGAATATTAAGGCGCAGTCACGGCCCGCCAAATTTATTCCCGTTCCGTAGTGCCCTGTGTCGGTGAAAAAAGTTTGAAATGCCGGATTCGAAGGCGTGGAATGCCAACAGCCACGACAGAGAGCCCTCTTCTCTCTTTCTGGTGGAAAGGCGAACGGGTGCACGCGTATGCTCGGACGCTCTGACGCATGAAGAACCGCCCGTGAACAGAAACTAGACACGCGTGTAACGTAAAACCGGGCCGTCGATGAAAAACGAACAAGACTTTCGCGACCGATGGGCGTTTTCAATGACAGATCGAATCGTTCAGTTTCACGGTTCGTTCGGGGTCACAGTAGCGTTCATCTTGGCATAAAAACGCGCTAGAGACGATTTCTCATCCATTGGTTAAAGTTGATGTGTGTTTCGGCGAATTGTCGTTTGGAGGAGCGATACACCTAAAGAAACGCACATATTCATAAGAATCTACGTTTCGTATTCTTCGTATCGATATCTTTATTTTTATTGGTCGTATCATATTCGATGTAATAGTTGGTTTTTTAGCTAGTGAATTAACAAGATTTAATAAGAAATTTAGTACAAATGCTCCATGCGTCGTGTTTGACACGTCGTTGTTAAACTCTCATTTATAGGAAATTCAAAGCTGTATTTTCTCACCCAGCTTAAACCCTACGAACTCTTTTCACACGTTTCACCCGTCATTGAACGAAACGATGAAAACGTTCATCCATCCACGTCTCTCCAGTAATAATCCAATTAACCTGTTTCCCCAATAAGTCGAAATCCGCGATCGAAACGTGAGATCGCGAAGAAAAATGCGCGCCTACTTTGGGATCGCGCCATCTAACAACGAAAGAAGAAAACTTCGTGAGCCAGCAACTACTTTGTCCAAAAGTGGCTTTATTCGAAAAGTCTGCTGTTCAGCGTGTTCGCGCCAGCAGCACCAGAGATCCCTTATTCCGGACCATTTAAGTAATGAGCCGGCACTTAGCAGCGCCGCTTGTCTTTCATTCTTCTCGTGTCTCTGTGATCGTCGTCGCCGTCGTTGGTGTCGTCGTTGGACCTGTGTCATACTTCGGCTTTTTTTCCTTTCATCCTCGCGTCTCAGACTCGGTAGCGTGGTACGGAAGGAGGGACGGGCACCGAGCTTCGAGTGACAATGAGCAAGCGCAGAGGAACGGCCGTCTACTACTGGGACCCACCATTAAAGTTCGTGCTTCTTTCGGAGCACGTCTGCACACCCCAGGGCTCCTTCTCCTTCGCTAACAATGCCACTTTGCGGACTTCGCAGTTATCTTCAGCCGGACGACCTTCGGCTAAGGCTTCCTAGCTGGCGTGCACCAGAGACACTGACCGAGAACCCTCTTGCTTTTGGTCTTTCGTTGCCAGTTGACTCATTCATAGGGAACACCATTGTCGGAGAATTAGTTTCAGAACGAAGGAGAATTGTTGGTGATCTTTAGTTAATTTAGAGCGGAAGGTTTCATAATTTGTAATTTGTAGTTTACAACAGAAATTCCTATTGTTTATTAGGGAACTTATGCCGCAGTTCCTTACATTTGAGGGAGGTCTATGGTAGAAATTTTTATGGTAGAAAAATATCGTAGGAGTCAGCCTCCATTATTAATAATACGGATACAGCTGTGCATCTTTTACTTTGTAATTTTAACACGAAAATATCCAGTCATCTTCGGAGTATTTGAAAACATTTTGGAAACCATTAATTTGTTAACTGCGGAGTTTATTTCCTTACATTTGGGGGAGGTCTATGGTAGAAATTTTTATGGTAGAAAAATATCGTAGGAGTCAGCCTCCATTATTAATAATACGGATACAGCTGTGCATATTTTACTTTGTAATTTTAACACGAAAATATCCAATGATCTTCGGAGTATTTGAAAACATTTTGGAAACAATTAAGTTTTAACTTTTTAAAGTTTAATTTCAAAAATGCCTCTATGGGGTGAGCAGGTAAAATCAAGCAATAACGAATAAACACGTCGAACGTAGTTAAGTGGTTAAGAGCACAAGAAGACAGTTCTTCGCATACCCGTCGACACTCGGACTATTCCTTCTAGCTAAACAGCTCTCTAGGAGAAAATCGAGCATTCCAATTCAGCAGAATCGTGAATTGTCTGGAAGCCCCGGAGGCAAAGCAGGGGAAACAACCGTTGAGCGAAAGGACGAGGAAAAGAGAGAAAGAAGGGAAACGAGAAGCGTCCGGTGACGTTGCAATTTTAATCGTCCTCCGGTTATCTCTTCTGGGCACACTGCGATACTGTGACACAACCGGTAATATTAACTTAGCAGTCAGCTGTAAAAGTTAGTCGTGGTGATAATGTAGCATAAAGAATGGCTGTGTCCTGTGTCATCGAACGATCGATAAGCCGCTAGTTATCAATGTCCAAGCTAGATCTATTGTTCAGAAAAGAAAACAAAGGATGGTCGACCACAGAAAACGGTACACTTTCTTCCCTAGAGGCTATTCTGCCAGATGTGGTTAATCGAAGCAGTAGCTCAGATGTAAACTGTCCTCTTCTCTTTACTCTTAGTTAACCAATAGTTGGGCGAATCACCAGAAATTTACAACCGGGGCCCCAATCGGTGACCTGGAAATTCTGGGGCCTGAATACCTGTCTAACGAACACCTGTCTACTTCGATCAGTGTTTGCGTTACCGTTGCTTACCACCAGCCAAAATAAGTAATTACAAAGCATGATTTAACACTAACTCTACCAGGCCTGGTCAAAAGGCCGTGTTTCAACATTTAATTTAGAATTGTACAGTCATTGTTGTTTCTTCTCTTCTTCTACCTTTATATAGATTCTTACGTCAACAAAAATTGAGAAATTGATTAGTCGGATAATATAAGAATTTACATAAAGTTGGAGCTAGCGTTAAGATAATAAATTCACACTCTTATAAACCGATTTATAGAATACTGCTCCCACTATAGTAAAATGAAATATACTATAAATAGACGAAGAATTTCATATGTTGCTTAAAAACGTTTCTCGCAAAGAACCAATCTTTAATCTAAATATATATATATATATCCAAACTCCGGAATATACTCTGCCCGTTCCCAAATCTCATTCTATGCTAATTTGATTATCTGAAATCGCAGTGCACGAGTTTCAAGATCGACAGCTAATTTCGTCCGTGTCCAATCTTCATTATTCTCTTCTTCTCTGTTATTTGTTCTGGAAACAAAAGTTACGATACGTCTCTGTAGTTGCATACATTACAATGTTAACGGCTCGTTCTCCAACATTTCGAACAGCTTGAACAAATCTCGTTCCAATGGCCTGCCAATCAAGCCTAGTTGTGGAATAACGCAACACGCACAATATCAGCCGCATCTTCGTAGTTTGGTACATTAAAATGGTCAGTGGAATATAGTGGCATAGATTTGACTGCGAAATCCTGGGACACTCTATATAAGGAAAGGACCCTATCAAGGGAAGAACAAGATTCGAGTAAAACCTGATCGAACAGTAATATTCGTTGGAAAAACTTGTTAGATGGTAATATTTGCAGGAAAACATCGTCGCACAATTATGGTCACAAGGGAGACATGGTCACACGGTAACATTCGCAAGAAACTTTAATATGCCAATCACGCACAACGTCTGGATGCTTTAAGAAACAATGATCTTTCTATCTGCCGAAGAGCACACGACATTTTCCCACGCGAATCAAACTCGACACGCGATAAAAGACCCGCCACTGGCCAAAAAACTGAGCGAAAGAAAAAGGACGGAATTAAAGAACCGAAGAGAAAACTCAAAACGGCATGTCCGTTGAGGGTAATCACAGTGTTACGACCGTTCGCGGAGAGACGCGGTCGCGAGGAAAACGCGTCAGCGAAAGGCGTAAATTCTCGCTACGATTCGGTAAATCGACGCCGCGAAGTAGTCGTTCCCCTGTTTCGGTTAAGATAACAGAGGTGGTTAAATGAATATGACACAGCAGAGTAAGTTATATTTCACCGTTTATTCCAACAACTTATAACGAAGACAGTTACGCTGGTGCGTATGTACGAGATGAGTGAGTGACTGATCTACGAGTGTGTATACCCGGTTGAAGGATGTTGACCGTTCGAAGGATGTAAAATCAGTACTGTCTTGGGAGACGATGCTGTCTCGGAGGAAAGCTAAGGATGGGTGTGTCTAGCGCACGGGACCATCGGATTTGTTGGTGACGATTTTAGTTAGGAGAGTGAGGGAATAGGCTTCGTTGTTAATTGGTTAAACGAAGGGTCTTAACCGCCCTCGAGAGAAGGTGGTTAGTGGGAGGAAAGTTGCAGCGTACGTGAGAAAAACTAACTTTCCCTTGTCACGCCGTGGTAGACAATAGTCTTTGGAAATTCTTCGGAAACAGACGTTTGTTTGGTTTGAAGGACCTTTACTAGGAAATCTATGAGATTTATGGAAGGTACTTGGGACTGTTGAGGGTACGCAGTGAGTATCCGAAGACATCTGGTTGCCATCTTGCCCGCGGTGTGTGGCCTCGGCTAGGTAGAGTGTTACGCGACGTAACACACAGTGATTTGGCCGACGATTTCGGCCAATCTGCATAACTTAACGCGCGTTTCCATTCGCTAGTAATTAGAGTCGGCGATGCTTACTTTGTCGCGGTCGGCAACGAAAAAGATAAAAAAGAAATCCGATTGACCAACGATAAGGGAACTTCCGAGCAGAAACCACAGATCCCATCTCGAGGAGTATGTATCGTCTTTAACGAGCCTTATTTTCGCTTTCGAGTTGCGTGTCACGGGAGGCGAGCATATCTATATTCCCTTTGTAACTTGATCTGCACTGCACTGTGTGTATTCGATAATATTTTTCGCGAACGTGCGTGCTGAATTTGCTGGGAGAATTATTAGGTAAAACGGAGAATATTGCAATTTCTACACAAAGGGCGTGTCACGATCTTTCAGGTTGGTCACAAATTAATATAGCGTAGTCTATATAAAAAAATCTTACTAATAAAATTATTATACGATTTCCTGCGTGCACGACGCTCGAGGAATAAACGAAAGTGTAATTTTCATTTTCAAGGTTCGCGTCACGAAACATACGCATTTACGGATACATCTCACCACACAGTATCGTATTGTGATTGCAGACACGTGTTTGATCAGCAAAAGCGGGACACGCGGTCGGTGAACGCTTGCACGTCAAGTACAGGATGTGAATTTTTGCGTTTCGTCCTCCAGGCCGCGTGAGAAGAAACACTAGACAGGCCTCTGATATATCGCACGGGATACGGGACACTGCGTTTGTTCCAGACGCACACAGATAGGCCACGCATGGACGAATGAGAACTTATATTCCGGCACAAGGATAATGATTGAGGATAGCGTCGCCAGATTATAGAAATTAATGGTAATCATCGTTCGACCGCGAATCCCGCGAGTTCCCAGCTACCAGGAAAATGCTTATTTTTCTTTTCTTTATCAATACCTAAGTAAGTTTGAAAAGTTACATGTACAACAGCAACAATGTAAATATGGATGCTGTTGACATTTAGGAGGGAAAATGTCGATGACTATCAGAGTCCTCTTTCCATCATATGTATAGTTCGGATTAAAGGATATTTGTATCTCAACGTTTATTTGCACTTTTAGAAGATTCTCTTTGTGTATTTTGTTTGACTTCCGAATTTTCAAAGATAACAGTATCTTAAGGATACAAACTTTAAACGTATATATTTTTCACACCTTGTTCGACCTTCGGGTTGAGTAAAGTACGGATTATGTACAAAGGTATTTAAAGCGTTATAAATCACAGATTTACCCAGCGTGGCATAAAACGAAAACTCTACTCACCAATGTCCTTGATACGAAGTCTTGACGAGTTTCACAGTGAAGAGGAACTGTATAGCGCACATGAGGAGACAGCAGAGGTTTAGGGAGGGGGCGAGTGCGCACAGCGCTAACGTCACCTCGTAGACAATCGTATACTCTTCCGGGCTGATCAGGCTACTCGGCGTCACCGTTAACGGTGAGATCTTCAGCAAGACGATCAACGAGAGTAGCGCCAGTAACAACGACACTAGACACAATAAACCCAAACTGGTCAACGTCTCTTTCGCGCTAACCTCGTGGTCCTTGTGATTCCTTGACAGGGACGACGACCAGGAAGCGTTCAAGGGGTACGCCGTGGAACCGGGACCGGTGAACTGTCCCCCGGTAGTCGTACCCTGAAGAGCAGGTGCAGGCGAAGGTGTCGCCTGACTGGGTAATCTGGACAGTCTCGAGATATCAAAGCCTCCATTCGCTTTAGGTCTGCTGTCCTGGTGCAGCGGCGCCGGGGATATCACCCCCAATGTGGTCGACAGATTATTATTATTGTTATTGTTATTCCCACCGGCAACAGGACTGACGCTGTTCACAGAATGCTTCGACGTGGACAACGTGGACAGATTAAGAGCGTGCGAGTGATTCAATCGTTGAGAAAGATTGTTCACGCTCAACTGAGAATGATTCAAAGGGTGAGTGGAAGATGGCGTGGTGGCAGCCTGATGCACGTTGGCTCTTTGATGGACCACCGAGTCGTAAACGTCGACTCCCCGTCCTTGGCTCCCCCCTGTCGTTCCACGAACGTTGCTGTTTTGGTTGTAATGATGGTGTTGCTGTTGATCCTGTTGGTGACCAGAATGATGGTGGTGGTGGTGGTGGCCGCCGTGCAGCGAGCCCGAGCTCGCCTGGTAGTCATTGTGCTGGTGCCTGGAGCCCGCTGACGACGGTTGCCCCGTCAGGATATGCTTCAGCATTACTCGACGCTGGAATGCCTGAGGAAGACTGCGCTTCTTCCTGCTCCTCTACATGGCGCTACGCGGGACTCGCTTCTGAGCACGTCTTTCTCGTTGGAGGTTTCTTCTTTCTTTTCTTTCCCAGTAGAATTTTTACACAATTCTTTCTCTCTTTTATCATTAAATTACCTTTAATTCTTAACGACCTTTAATCTTTGTCTCTTCTTTCCTATATATATATTTTTGTTTACTTTTCTCCGTAGCGAATTTTGTCTTTCTGACGCGGGATTAGGTTCCTGGACTTAGGGAGTTGCTACACGCCAGCTCCACCATGGCGACGACATTCACTAGGCAGCCTACATAGCCACCTTTCAGCTCACGCTTCGGGATACTTTTTTCGCTGAGATTCTCCGCGATGAGGCATGAAAGCAGAGACCACCGTCTGCGGAGGCACGATTATTCTATTGTTCCTTTTAACGAGTAATCGTTTTACTCGAGTCCTCTTACTAAACCGTAAGTACGAAAGACTATTATACTTAGATAGGTACTTGGTCTCAAGAACCAACTTATTTTGGTCTTTCGATTAAGTTCTTGATTAAATGCTCAATTAGATATTCATAAATATATCTTCATAATATTTCCCTCATCTATTTCTTTGACATTCTAGCAACCTCGTTAAGACGTCCGCCACTTCAACTTCTATCTACAAGTGGCAAAAACTGAAGCTGACCTTCTTCATGGAGAAACATGCCGGAAATGGCATCCGCACGTGTGAATAATTATACTCAGTGTCCAGGTGGTTCTTTCGATCATCCGATAGAAGTCGTTTCTGTTTTTCAGAGTTCGTTCACGCCTCCAGAATGTAAAAATATCCAAGGAAGTACCATTAGGAAGCAATGAAATTCAGCGCTTCTGTGGTTATTCCTTTTTCTGATTGTTTCTTTTCTTTGCCCAAAATGGATGATTTCTATATCAAATTGTTTATTCGTATTTTTTTAATATTCCTTGAGATTTTCAATCAACTCGATTTCGAATTTTTTAGCGCCCGATCTTCTGGTTGACGTCGTTAAGAAAGAGGAACGAGTGCACAGGAAGCATGGTCGGCGTGAGCATGATTAGATCCGGTCTGCCCGATGACCTTGCCAGTGACAATAGCGGTTCGTTAAGGTGGTTGCAGTCTTGGTTTGCTTCTGTTTCGATTTCCAGCGAACTCGTCAGCCGGCATGGCTTCCGAGATGCTCCCCCTGAAACAAGTCGAAGGGAAATAATTAATGGACTCTCTGTTCGATTGTATGTGGATGACAAGCTGACCGTAAAAAGAAATATACAAATACGATTAGAAAATATAATCCGAACCCCTATCGGTTTGATCTGAAGGTTTCTTTTTCTAGGCGGAACCAAAGATTCTTATCTGGTTTATGGTGAGTTAAGGAACTCTTTGAAAACAGCATTTATAACTTTCGAAAAAGAGACAGGTATTTCTTGCGCGAACAATTGAATAATTAATTCGTTCTCTAAATATCCTTATCTGTTGTTCCTAAAATACATAATGATTGGGAGCTTCTTACGGGAAGCGCAATCAGCCGCTGATATCATTGAAGTCGAAACGCCATTAAAACCATATTACGATTCGCATGCGACATGCTCCATTCATGAAAACACAAAAGCAATAAACAAGTACAAATCAACGAAATAAATCCTCCGAGAACGAGACATTACAGGAATTATACCATTGCGAGGACACAAAAGACTTGCTCATGAGCTACTTCCTTCA
Organism: Bombus vosnesenskii; assembly: GCF_011952255.1. Taxonomy (NCBI): domain Eukaryota; kingdom Metazoa; phylum Arthropoda; class Insecta; order Hymenoptera; family Apidae; genus Bombus; species Bombus vosnesenskii. The sequence continues at coordinate 34,484 of NW_022883772.1, forward strand.
AGTAGTCGAGCGGTGTATTTTCCGGTCGTTAACTTCCATATAATGGGATATTAAAGAGTACGGATACAACGCTGCTATTTTTCAACTGTTCATTATCAAATTACGCAGCGGGAATCGTTGCAACGACAAAACTGTAACGACTCGTACCTGCGTATCTTCCATTTAGCTGCGGTAAACGCTGACTTGTCTGCGTTTTTTTTTCACTTCCTCGTTACGGAAACCAGGGAAAGTGATTCACAATACAGTTTCTAACTGTACTTCTCGCGATTCTTTCTTAGAAACAAGCAATTGCTTCTTTTCAATTTCCTAAATCTATAATAAAACAGTCCATTCCTTGAATAGAAATTAACTTTAAAACTTTAGGCGCATACATTTTTCGTATCGTATGTATGTATTTTGATTTGAAAAGAAACGCGGCAAACGCCTTTGAAAAGACGTTAGGTTTTCAACGCCTTAACTAACTTAATTCCAGCGCGTTGTAAATCTGCTGCATCTCCAACATCTGAATATCAATCTTTTACAATGACTTGCTCTCCAATTTATTAAAATTACATCTCTCCCGTTGCACCGACCTTCTTTAAAGGTTCCCGCGGCAGGTTGAACCCGCATCACGTATCTTCCCTCTTCCTTCCACCCCCTGTTCCCTTTCTCTTTCTATCGGACGGGAAGAGCGGGAACGCTTAAACCGCGCGAATCACGCGAGCGCCTCACGATTTGCGAAACATCACGTGAAAATCACCGATCCGATCTCCGTGCGCGCGGTGCACCGTGGGGGTAACGATTAAATCGACAGGATATACTGTATTGGCTATTCCGTTATTACAGGCTGTAGTTGGCGGGGAAATTGTCGCTATGGATCGATGAACTCCATTGTAACAACGCACCGTCGAATTGCATCGGAAACGCTTCTGTATTGCGTCCACCGTATAACCTATCATCGTGTGTTTAGGGTAAATCAGTGGATCGGAAGTTACGTTTCTATGTTTCTCGCCTGTCGGTATAACACTGTGCAAGAGATACAGCAAGATCCTAAAATCATTCGAGTACAAGTAGCGTAAAATGGTCGTTTAAATTTCAATAAATTAACTATTCATACGTTAATTGTACGCGGTCAGGATTAAAGGGTACGGCGATGGAGAAGATTTTGTTAGCTAGATGTTGAGTAAATAATCGAAGATGATAATTTTATAAATGTTTCGTATTTATGATGATGGAAAAGATTTAATTGGAGTTACGTTACGTTTGAATAAGATAGACTTTTCCAAGAGTGGAGGATTTGTAGAGATAGTGGACGTAATAGTAGTATGATTTAATACTTGATGTGTCTTCTTTTCTTTGACATATAGGTCACTGTGGGGAGTAATATTGATCTAGATATAACTATCTTTTCTGAGAAGTACGTATATGCTTATGGGAACTATGTTTGGTTAATCAATAGAGCCATTCTTTTGAGAAATTGAATCTAGAAGAATTCGACGATACTTTGCCTTGTTTCAATAGTGCATCATTTTAAAGAAACGCCTGCGATTATAGTATATAATTGCACATAGGTATATGCAAAATTGCATTTTCAAATAATTAAATCAAAAATATAGGAATGTATCAATGGGAAGAATATTTGTTAAAGATCTTTCCTTTTTAATCAAATTCGTCCAACAACCCCATTCTCGTCAAACATAAAATGAACGGTGCCTTTCTCCAAGAAACAAGAAGAAAATTGCTGTCGTTCTAAAGTTCTTCTCCATTGCTAAATTACCGTTCGTGTTTCTAGTTACACTCCAATTATTCGATTGTAAGAAGCAAGCAATCCCTCCATCCAAGGGCTAGATATAGTTTCTCGAGTAGTTCTCTTCAATACCGTTATATCGATGAACTCTTTTTGAATAAAGTTCACATTTATAAAGCAAACACAATAAAATACGACAGGACAATTGTAATCGATAAATAACATTTTATTAGGATATTATAAGAAGCCAAGATATCGAGTTCTAATTGTGAATATCAAGCGCTCGTCGTTTGAGGAGATTACCAATATTTTCTTCCTTAACAATATGAATTACGAAGTTTCGATACCGTTTATGACTTTAAGATCTCTTGATAAAGTTGTATCGTTAAAATCTTACTGTTCCTAGGGAAAATATATAGTTAATATATATAGTTAAATATATATAGTTAAAACCGGAATATATATAGTTAAAACTTCCAGAGGAGCATCTCGCAGACAAATTGTTGATTGTTAGTGTCGATTGACTGTAATCGATATTTGGTGCGTGAAGTTGTATGTTTCGTGAACCTGCGTTGATGCAGGGATTCTGTTGCAAATCATAAACTAAAGAGCCACTGGTCAAGGTGAAAGAGGTTCAATAAATCCAGTGTTAGTGTAATTTGACACTTTATGTGCACCGGGTGTATGCAAACAGAGTTTGATGTTCTGAACACCACGGTTGTAAGATTTTATTGAGACCCCAATATTGTATCCGCACGGTGTGACCCTCTGTTGATGATTGCCCTCTCCACCAGCCGTTTAGTCTCATCTGTCTATCGTGCCTTACCAGCCAGGGGGTTTCCCTAACATCTGAGATATCAGATTTGCAGCTCGGAGAGGACAGATAATTCGGAATATCCCAAAGAAGGGCAAGGTACTGGCCGAGCCCCAAATCACTTACATAGAATTACTTACATAGAATTACTTACATAGAACAATCACTTACATAGAATTTTTTTTCTTTTCTTTTCTTTTTTATTTTCTTGTTGAAATTATAATTAATTCTCACGTCGAGAATTTTCAGTTACTTTACTTAGTATTATGCAGTGTTAGCTGATTATTAATAATAAGTTAAGACTTATTATAGATAAATATAATTTACTCACATAAAATAAATTCATTTAATTAGTTATGAGATTAATTCACTTACATAATTATGACATACAAGTAAATTTTATAACCACAAATTTTTAAATGTTATACTTTGAATCTGTTCTTACATTTAATTTTAATTTTAATTAAAAAAAAAACCTTACAGCCAGTACCTCTAAAATATTTGTAGTATCGTGGACGAAAGGCCTAAGAAATATCGGGCGAACTACAGACAATGTCGCGCGAGCCGAGGCGCTGTCGGCTCCATCAATGCATTACCGGGTCCTTCAGGTAAATAGGTAAATAGCCGAAAAGACCTTCGTGACCCTGGCTACGAGCGTCTGTAAACCACGTGTGCGGTGGGCCCAGCAATAGACAATAGAGCGCTACAACGGCCCGAGAGGCAGTCGAAAAGCAGAGTGCGAGTCGAAAAGCAGAGTGCGAGTCGAGGAGCCGTGTGCGAGTTGAGCGGAGACAGAGGTTGCGAGTGGCGTTGCCGAGAGAGTGTGGTTTGCACTGTTTTCTGTGCGTTTGGCGTGAATAGTTCAGGTTGAACAACAATCGTCTTTTTCTGTCTGATTAACATCTCTATTGTCCACTCTTTGTAAACACATTATATCACGATATTACATATTTTTGGGGGCTCAGCCGGGATTGGACAAGACAGAAAACGAAACGGTTTAACAGAGCTATTCGAGCTAGTTGTGAATTTACCGGTACGCGGTGCGGTAAAAGACGATATCGTTGACTGTTTAAGTTCGTGTAGTGTGAAAAATGGCAAACGTCGGGGACGAACGATTGTCGGGTGAAGAGGGTTCGACGCTGGAGGAGCTGAGGAGTAAACTCGCGCGAATGAACCTCCCTATATCGGGTGCGAGGTCAGTGCTGATTGCAAGGCTGAATCGGGCGTGTAGGGCTGGACAATCGTGTCCTAAGGGATCGACGGGCGGTGAAGACCTAACCGGTCAACGAGATCTAGGAAACGTACAGAGAGCTGAGCGTGATTGTAACGAAGATGAAGATGTTGAGAAAATGAATACGAAGGAGTTGAAGGAGCGCCTCGCTAGTTTGGGTTTAAAAACGACAGGAAGAAAAGTAGAATTACGCGCACGGCTACAAGCGGCCATGGATGGCAACGACATATCGTTGGAAGAAGAAAGCGACGACGAAAGTGAGGATGAAGATGACAAGAAAAACACAAGAGGATATAAGAGAGATACGCGAAGGGTGTAGCAGGACCGTGATGAATATTGTCGAAGGGCATGCGTTGGTTCGACACTGAGTTTTAGAGACGTCGAAGATGCACTAGAGTCGTTTAGTGGCAACAGAGGTGAAAATGTCGAACGATGGTTCGAGTCGTTCGAGGAAGTCGCTGATACGTGCATGTGGTCGGATGGGCAGAAGGCAGTCTACGCCAGGAAGCTGCTGAAAGGATCAGCGAAAATATTCGAGTGTCATGCCAGGACTTGGCATGAGTTAAAGAGGGGGCTAGTGAAAGAATTTTCGAGGAAAGTCAACAGTAGGCAAGTACATCAGAAACTTGAAGAAACAAAAAAGGAGAGTGATGAAGCATGTTTGGCTTACATATACCGCATGCTCGAAATAGCCAGCCATGTGGACATGGAGGAGGAAGCAAAGGTGGAATACATAGTGGATGGAATAATAGACGACGAGAACAATAAGGCTGTATTGTACGGCGCTACGTCAATCAAAGAGTTGAGGAAGAGGTTAGTGATGTACGAAGAACAGAAGAGTCGCAGAGCAAAGTCGATTGTGAAGCCGGCTAAAACCCAGAAGAACGGGAAGCCCAGTCAATCTGTAGATGCAATGAAGAAAAGAAGATGCTTCATTTGCGGTAGTGAGGATCATCTAAGTGTTAAGTGTCCGGAGAGGGGAGAAGGTGTTAGGTGTTCCGAGTGCAGCGGATTTGGACATATTGCAGCGTACGGCGCGACCGAAAGGGACTTGCGTAGTGTCAAGATCCGAAAAAGGGAAGTATGTGAAAGAAGTGGCGATAGATGACTGTAGGTTTGTGGCATTAGTGGATACGGGTAGTGATCTCACGTTCATCCGATCAGACGAGTATGCGAGGTTAGGGTCACCACCGCTAGGTAAATGCAAGTTTAAGTTCGACGGTTTTGGTTCCGCTGGCAATGAGACCTGGGGTGAATTCACTAAGGTAATGACGGTTGATGGGTGTAAACTGCCAATCACTTTGCACGTTGTTTCAAACAAAATATTGACGAAGCACGGCCTGTTGTTAGGCACTGATTTTCTGGATCAGGTAGAGTTACGGGTTAAACGGGGCGAAGTGACTTTCTTGCAGCTTGACGAACAGACTAACAAAGGCGTGTCGGATGTGTTTAGAATTAACGTAGTAGAACAGACTGACGAAACAGACCTAACACACGTACAGGAACTGCATTATCGTGAAGCGATTCGGGATATTATTAAAGGGTATAGGCCGGAGAAGAAGAGAGACGTCGGGATAACCGCGAAAATAGTTCTGAAAAGCGACAAACCGGTAGCGCGAAGACCGCGAAGACTGGCGCCGAGGGGGAACGGGCAGCATGTCGACCAGGTTCAGAAATACCTGAATTCCACCGTAAGCAGAAGCACAGGGAAGACTCCTTTCCAGCTACTGGTCGGGGTCGAAATGCAAGTCAGGGAAGAGGCGAAGATTAGAAAGCTGATCGACGAAGAGTGGGCCGCGAGGTTTGAAGAACAACGTCGCGAGCTACGTGAGGACGCGAAGAAGAAGATCGCCGCAACTCAAGAAGAGAATTGTCGAAGTTACAAGAAAAGAAGAAAGCGTGCGAAGCAGTACCGAAGGAAGGACCCGCACACACCTCGATTTTATGAAACCTTGGGTCCTAAACGCCGAAAGTGACGCATCTGATGACAGCGAGATAGAAGGCAACATCTGAGGGCAGATGTTATTGCAGGATGGCCGAGTGTAGTATCGTGGACGAAAGGCCTAAGAAATATCGGGCGAACTATAAACAATGCCGCCAGAAAGTCGAAGCACCGACAGGCCCAACAATGTATCGTCGGTCTTTCGGTCGAATAGGTTACGCAAAAAAAGGCCTACGTGACTTTGACTACGAGCGGTTGCGGAGCACGTGCGTGGTGGGGCTAAGAAAAAGACAAAGGAACGACGAGTCAGTCGAAAAACAGAGTGTGATTAGAAAAGCAGAGTGCGAGTCGAAAAGCAGAGTGCGATTCGAGGAGCCGTGTGCGAGTTGAGCGGAGACAGAGGTTGCGAGTGGCGTTGCCGAGAGAGTGTGGATTGCGCTGTTTTCTGTGCGTTTGGCGTGAATAGTTCAGATTGAACAACAATCGTCTTTTTCTGTCTGATTAACATCTCTATTGTCCACTCTTTGTAAACACATTATATCACGATATTACATATTCAATAAAAATTCTGATGAAACATTAATTGAAACATCTAAACGCAACAGAGAATGGATATAATTATACAATTTTCCAATATTTCAACATTCATTCATGTACATCGATTTTTATTATCACATTTGTTTCATATCTGAAGAATATGTATTTGTTGGCATTAAAATATTCTCCGTTTCAATCCTTGGTCATTTTAGATCGAGACTTCAAAACCTTCTTGATTAAAATTCTTAAATTTTTTTAAATGGGAATCATTAATTAGAGGACAAAAAGTTGTTCCAATTATTTGAACATTCTGCTATTCATACAATAACATATTTCATTTTAAATTAAAACGAGAATAAATACTATTGTGTATAAATTTAATAGAGCGACACACGTGATTTGTAGTCAACACTGTGACAGTTTGTGCAATTACCTTTTAATCGAGTGGAAACGAGAGCATTTTCAAATTTCTATTAACCAACGGTATTATCAATCAATTTTAACAATGATTGAAGGTTGCAAAATTAAATATAAAATGATTTATTAATAGCATATGTAGTGTTAAATTTGCAAACAAGCAGCGTATCCTTTAAGAATAATAAAGACACCAGAAAATAAAGATAATATTCTAATTACATTGCAAATTAATGAATAATTTAAGAAATGTATTTTTGTTATATTAATGTATCACAGATTCTAGGTAAAGTATTAATTTAATTTACTTATTACTTAGGAGATTGTATTTGAAGTATAATTACAATTTGTAAGGTGTAATCAGCACACCTTTAAGCTAGTAGATATTTGGTAGCAGTTCTCAAGTCTTTGTGCAATATAGCACAATTGAGTTTAACCGAGTTTAATCCCTTTGACCAGCCAGCTTCCAATTTCATTTATGGCATAAACTCCTGACAATTTCATGCTCTTCAGAAGAAACACAATGTCCTATTATCGTTTTGTGATCGTTGAATATGATCACTCTAGCGTTTTAATCTCCTTTCTATGTATGATGCGGGTATACCGTTTTCTGTTGTTTTTAGATTCAAGTGACGCAAACTTATGAAATGATATTTTAAGTTTAAACTGATCAATTAATTTAATTAATTGATTTATTGTAGCAACAATGGTAAATTGTTTAAATAGAGAAAGAAATTTAAAACGAAAAATGTATGAATGTAATATTTGAAATCTAAAATGATAAATTATTATGCGAAAATAATAAAACTCGCAATGTCAGCACATGGTCTCATTAGAACGTGTTTAACGAGCGTAGCGTAGGCGTGAAAATGAAAACGTTGAGGCTCTCGTGGTGTAAAAAGGCTAAATTCCTCATAAAAATACAAGAAATGAGAGGGAACGTTCGCCCTTGAACACATAAAACCAAAAGAAAGAAAAAAAAATAGAAAAGGAAAAAAAACACAAATTTTAGTGAAGCTATTTTACTGAAACTTATTATATCATTTTAACAGCTATATATAAAACGTTGAATTATTTCCTTTCGCGCAGAGCAATTTTATTTCAAATTTCTAGCTTCAGAATGATAATTACGTATTTGTAATTATCAACAAGCTTTAAAAATATGGAATATTCAGCCAGATGAAATATAGGTAAAGTATTTAGGAGAAAACAGATTGAAATGTTTTATGTAAAACGATTAAATTAAGTGGTTGAGTTTGAAAATTTGACTCGGTTTAATAATTCAATGGAAAAAATATTCGCCCTATGAAAAAAAATTCATGTTCCTGTCGATATATCGGCGAGGTGCTCCTCTACTTTCGACTGCTCTGCAATTCAAATGCAATACTCGAATATACGTGGCGAAAGAAATGGAAATTGAGTAATTTAAGGGAACCAATTACTCTCGCGTCGACGTAACTTCAAAATGTTTCACGTGTCGGTGTTTGCGAAATGAAGTTCCTCGTTATCCGACTAACACGCTTGCAGATGCGTTCTTTTTGTTGCAAAGTAAATGAACAAATTATGAACAAATAATGTTTACAATTACATCAAAATTAATGTCCTAAACTTTACCAAGAATTATTAAAAATCCCTGCGTATTGCTTACGTAATGTTGATATTGAGTAGTACCATACATAACCTCAACATTATGATACTTACAAACATCGCTAAACAAGTAGTGCGAACGATGTCGAGTAAGTATTCACTATGTAAAAGTATTTATAGATAAAAAGTATGGGAAATATATAACCGAATGTATTTAACTTTTCCAACATTTTAGCATTTCGCTTGGCGTTGGTACAACTTGAAGTAAATGAAGTAAAACGCAAAAATGTAGAGCGGGCAGTTTCCTACATTTCTAGCGCAAAAGAGCACAATGCTGATATTATAGCTCTTCCTGAATGCTTTAATTCACCATATGGAATACGTAATAATTTGTTTTTTTTTCAATAATTTACTATGTGTGTAACAACTATATAGAAAAAGTAAAAGTAGACAAATTACCTTACCGTTTATACTTCCATAAAGATTGTGAATTTATTCGAGAATATAGGATTTCCCCATTTTCATGATTATCGTGATTGTTGTATAAATATATTTTTTAAGATACTAATAATTAGGTACTTATAAATTAGTATTATCAATTATTTTGCATTTATAATTCCGCTTCTAGTATAAGCGTTAATTGAAAACTAACTTTATGTTTCAAAAAGTACTAGCAAAGTCGTTGAGTAACAAGCCACTGATGCTAACACAAATAGCATTGTCGTAATTAAATATTTCTAAATATTCATTTTCATTTTGAACCTGTAGAAACAATTTATTATATATACTATTAGCTAAGTAATTGCGTATTTAATTAAGTCGAAATATAAAACTTAGTTATTTTAATAATTTAAAAAATAAAAAACTGACAAACATTTCAATTTAATTTATGGTTGGAACAAAAGACAGTTATTTTTCATTAATTGAAATATTGCAATGCAGAGTACTTTCCAAAATACGCCGAGAGTATTCCTGATGGTGAAACGAGCGTTGCTTCATCGAACGCGGCTAAAGAAAACAACATCTATGTAGTTGGTGGTACGATGCCTGAAATAGAGGGCGCTAAATTGTACAATACCTGTACTATTTGGGGTCCCGATGGAACTTTGACAGCAAAACACCGAAAGGTAAGTAATATATTCCTTTATGGCTTTGAATTTAAAAATATTGGGGTGAAGAAAGTGACTCTATCTAGGAATAATTTAGGAATATACATATGTACATACGTATACTATAACCAATTCTATAATTTACGGTTTATAAAATACGTTATGATACGGGAAACGCCCATTTTTGTTGTAATGTGTCTGTTGTTGTATAAATTTTTCACATACTTAAAATATTATTCTACTTATTTTTTCTCCTTTTTAAGCATTATTAAATGATAAGATTTTTTAATAAAGAAAGTGATAAAAACGCTGTCAGTTATTAAATAAAAAATAATTAAAGTTTAGGAGTTGGTAACTTTGATATTAAATTACAAAAGTTGCAGCAATAGAATTAGCAACTACATTTTTATGTTATTAGGTACATCTATTCGACATCGACATTCCTAATAAGATTACTTTTCGAGAGTACTTTTCGATTCACTCAGTCCTGGTAACTCCCTAACGACGTTCGATGTGAAGGGCTGCAAAATAGGTATTGGCATTTGCTATGATATTAGATTCGAGGAAATGGCACGCATTTATCGGAACAAAGGTACAGTAACTTAATCGATCAATACTTAACCAGCAAAAAATTAAATATCTTTCTTAAATATATTCTATATAAAATTAATATAATCTGTAACTCTGTATAAAAAGAAGCTTAATTTAAAAAACCAGTATATTTGCTGAAAATGAAACAAATAAAAGAATTAAAAGCACAATAAGAGGATTGTCCTCGCATATTCAGAAATGATGGAATGTGAACCGTGCAACTACGAAGTTAATTGGTATTCGGTGGCTTCATATTTCCTGCTTCTCTGGGTTAGGTTGCCAAATGCTGATATATCCAGCGGCATTCAATATGACCACTGGACCGCTGCACTGGTCATTACTTCAGCGTTTCAGAGCGAATGATAATCAATTATACGTTGCCTGCATATCACCGGCTCGTGTTCCTTAAGCAAGTTACGTCGCATGGGGACATACACAGTTGACCAATCCCTGGGGAAAGATTCTTTACGATTTGGAAACTCAAGAGAATATGGCAGTCACCGATATCGGTAATTTACAGCTTAAAATTAAAAGCGAAAGATCCATGATGTAATTAATTTTTAGTCTCGTTAATTTATCGATTTAGCCATCTTCCTCTGTATTTGTTGAATTTATTAGTAAGCATTACTTATTACTTCGTATGTTTCTTTTTTCTATCAGATCTAAAAGTTGTTGAGGAAGTAAGGGCTCAGATACCTACATTTTCTCAGAGGCGTACAGATTTGTACGACACTGTCTGTAAGAAGGAGTAACTCTACACTAAAACAGAAAATGTTTTTTTATAATATTTCTACTACGATATCCTTTTTTTTGTGAATTATTACTAATTTCTTATCATTTGTACTAAATGAATGACTCAATTAAGAAAACCAAAACGTTATAAATAATAATCTGTATATCTTGTGTATCAACATGTAATTGGATATTATAATAATATAGGAATGCTATAATAATATAGGACAATAATATAGGAGAATAATAATATAGAAAAAAATACATGCTTTTAAACACCTTTAATATCGATCACATAAATTGTTAGAATTCACAATGATTACGCATACATAAAAGACCCCTTGATAGTAAAATTTACGATCAAAAGGCAATTACGTATCGTTTAACAACATTTAATTTATAACACCTTTTAAACATTTAGACAGATTAACACACAACACTTCTTATATATAAACATCAATTCGAAGTTATCAGCTTGGAGAAATTGATCGATTAATACCTGCAGATTGTCTGTCTCGATGAAAGACTTAAAGAGAGCAAAAACTTGCTTAAACAAAAACATACTTGCAGCTTCAACATCTTCAATATCGAGGAGATTCAAACTTTACAAATAAATGTAAATTGCGATGTAAAACAAAGCGATGTAAAAAGGGAAAAACGAGGAAAGAAGGAACAGGGAAACAAAGAGAAGAAACGAATTTTTCATTTTCTCTTGCCAGGAATATAAGATGCTAAGTAATCTTCCTAAGTAATCTCCTCCAGCTTTTTCTAGTTTGATCAATAATTATTAGTACATGTTAGGAAAACAAATAGAATTTTTGTTCTCAAGCGAGGTATAATTTAAAAATTGTATGTACACAAAAATGTTAAATATCTGTAATAAACATGGTACAATCAATTTTTTTACATAAAATTATATTGTATAGGCTATTGTTATTTAAACATTTTAAATTGGATGAAGAAAAAAATGACGCAACTAAAACGTAGGACATTTTAATTAAAGAGACTAATATAGAGATTTATCTACTTAACTGTGATTAAATCATCTCCACTTAACGCTCTACCTCTTCTATTAATTATGCTTCGTTAAACTATGATTACAGAGGATGGGGTTTTTGATAAAATGACATTCTGACAAATATATATAGATCGATATATATAGATATAGATAGACAAATATATAGATTCTTACAACAGTAGTTATGAATGAACAGTAGTTATTGTATCCATTCCGTTCTTCAGAAGCTTCATTTGTGAAAAGACAATTCGCCAGAATATGGATTCACTGTAGTTATAGCTATAGGATTTCAATCTAGTTGACAGACTTGCTTTACGTAGAGAATATCTGTCT
>NW_022883773.1:0-42428 GCF_011952255.1 Bombus vosnesenskii
GAATAAGTATTAAAGATGATTCAAATCTTTTTCGTTACCGATAACCATGGTGAAAACTCTTTTGGATTACTTTCAGCCATTGTCAATCTTATTGTCAATACTACATGCTTGAAGTAGAAGGAGGGGTACAGAGAAAAAGACTTTTTCTCAGCAAATATAATTGTAAATTCGACCAATTGCGGGGAGACGTAATCGCGAGGAGAGATGTCAACGGGGGTCGTAAATCCCCGTTACGATTATAACAATCGACACCACGAATTGATCGATCCCCTGATTTCCGTTGAGATAATAAGGGGTGATTGAGTTTGTATAACACTGTGATTCACAGAATTATAAAGTATATATTTCCAATACTTAGATTACACTGACGTAGAGAAATAAATAGTTAACAACTTGTCGCACGAAGATGCGATAGATATGTACGCTAGAGCAGGGCTCTTATAATGGAAATTAATGTATTAATGGACTTAGCACTATAATATATTTAGGAGAGAAGATGTGTGTTCGACAACACCGAGAACCGACAAAAGATTTGCGTGAAGTATGCGACTCTCGCGCTATGTGTAGACTGCCGCGTTAGGCGTTAGTTGGTAGACTGTCTGTCGCTCTTTTTTTTAATACAGAAGAAAAGTTCGGTGTGGGTATGCCCCTGTGCCTAAAGAACGCGGATTCGTTGTTCCCACTTTCGTTAGGAAAAGTGAGGGCAACGAACCGCGGTGTCGATTGGTCATGACCTGCACTACGGCTCGAAGGGATGAGTAGGGAGTCTCCTACCATCGTGGTGGATAGATGACTGTGTGCGTGAGAAAAACCTAGCTTGTTTTATTACAGGGCTATTCGGATTTTCCTAATGGGTGCATACCCGCTTTCTCCGTGTTTTAAGTGCGACTAATAAACCCAAGGACACCTCTAAAACCGACTGTGTTTCGAGAATATTTTTAAGCTTTAGAAATTCTTCAAGACAAACGGATTGAAGACATATGGTGAAACAATGCAGGGAAGTGAAAGTTATGGTGGGTCCTTAGGTTTATTGAGGGTCGAAGTGACGTTACGCAGGCGGTTGTTGTCCGGTCGCGCGGGCTGGCGTGCAGATGTTTTAGGCGGCGTAACAATAATCGTTACTCAATTATTTTGTTCAACAGTTTTACAAATCTCCCAAAAATAAACGAGAATACGAAAATACACTGAATATCGTGTGTATGGTTATTTATAAAATCCCCTTGAAATAGTTGCGATCGCGGATCACATAAACAAACGAACCTGTCATTCTACAGAGTATCTTTTTCGGTGAAATTATGCAAACGTAAATGTAACTTCGGTAGAACTCCTCGAGAACTTGTAAGCTTATATCACTCTGACCCAACCAGTCCACTCTAAAGTGTATAATTTATAAAGGGGGATTATATTAATACGCGGAGGATGTGGTAGGTGGTAAGTTTTGCATATGAATGTTCGTTGATACAACGAATGGTTAAATGGAGGTTTTCATGAATGTGATAAGGACTAGATCGAATGTTTTAACACTTATAACTAGAATGCGTATTTTTATACAAGTTTGTAGTTTTACGAACATAATCAAAGAAATAAAATTTTAATCGAGATTTGTTTTCTTATATACGTATATTTTAGCGCATTTTATGCATTTTGCGCCATTTGCGTACTTTTCAATTTCGCACGAATAAAATAAAGATCAGCAATATAATTATAACGCTTCTTAAAAATGTGAAAAATCCTGGTTTCCTAAAAGCTTGCAATTGATTTCAGAAAAATTTTTATGAACTCTACCAGATAAATTATGGTAACTCTGAAAAACAAAATTTCACGATAAAATGATTTCCGCGTAAAATACACATAAAAGATGATTTAGACGTGTTTGAACGTGTTCGTTTTCTTTTTTAATAGCGATGTGTTCTTACCCTCTGCCACACGAAGACGTTATGGACCATTGCGCATCCACAAAACACGATGCCAAGGCCTATGAAAATCGACGTAACGATTGCCGGTGTGACACCAATTACCTCTCAGAGAAAAGACATCGACTCCCGACTGTCGGACGCCAACGCCGCGACGCATCTTAGTCCCCATCAGAGATAAGGCCCCAACACCGACTTTCGGACTCCTTGGAATCCACACCAAACCCCCCAACATCCCCAAGCCAGGGTGTATATAAGCCGAGACTTCATCCAGCCCGGGGAGTTCTCGTTCTAGTTGCTGTTCTTGTACAACACCCCTTTCTCTGTTCAACGTTATTCTACTGTAAGTGCCAAAGTCATAATAAAGTTCGATAAAAGAGAATTAATAGTTGGGCTACGACTCAGCTTTCTTTTCTCTCGCAACCCAAGTATCCATTTTACGTGACACCGGCGTCGAATGAAACTGGATGAATGTATACAATATCATACCTGAAAGCATTGTTAGAGGATCATTATAACACGTATGCCATAACAAGCGGGACAAAGAATCAGCGCAAATACATATTCTCAATACATATAATTCTCGAAGCGTAAACTATATACATATGCTTTTCATTGAAATTTTCAATACTAGTCGCAAATTATTTTTCAATTAATTTATTATTTAAGTCTTTATATATCAATTCTCGACGAATAAATTACTTAAATTATAGAGAATCTATCTTCAGACAATAGAGAATTCAATATTTTTGGTCGTTAAGTAATTTACAAATTTCTAAAACGATTACGTTCGAAGTTTTGGACAGTATTTGAAGTTTCTAACATGACATTAAAAAAAATAAATAAATTTTATGATATAATTAAAAAAACGTTGTGGTCTATCATAATTTCTATTCCGTCAAATTTATTAAAACGCAGTTTTCTTCTGAACAGAGTCAAAATGTCCGTCTTGAATCGAGTTCAACAGCTTAACGATCGATCGAGCGAATGATAGCTGTGTAAACTAGCATGATACAACGTAAACTTTAGATTAGATCTCGATCCATCCACCAGCCGTATTCATGCATGACATGAATATGCTGTTTCAGCTCTTTATAAATTAATCTGTTAAAACTTCCCTAAAAGACGATCATTTTTATTTTTCTAAGAAAAATAATGACTATTCGGCGTTAAAATTAACTTTATTTCCATTGGATTTCTAAACTGATTTCATACACTCAGAGATAGTTCACAGTATCTTTTAGATTCATGCCTGAATTCAAGAAAAATTAAACGTATAACTTATGTACTAGTATCTTTCAAAAGGTTAAAGTCGACAGAATTGAAGGAATTGGTTCTTACCAGTTAGAAAGACGGGAATTCTAATGAAAAACCCTCCGACAGCACATATCCGGCTGATGGATGATTTTTGCAGGTACTTGTTACTCCTGAAACAGACAAAATTTGAAGTGAAAGTCAGTTTCACGATTCTATGATAATTGAGCGAAATAGAAATGTTAAGGAAATTCGAGGATTTGGGAATACAAATTATTGACTATATTTCCCACACAACAGTTATACATCTATATTACTCTCTGAAGAACGTCTTGCACGCACGCTGGTCGCCAACCGACTATCCTAGATTCTTCTAACATCTGGCAACAGTCTTTTGTCTCCACTAAGTCCTTGACGCCCTCTAACCCTTACACACACACTCTCATGTACAGTGTAAATGTATCACTTCCCTAACAATAAAGGAACCAGTTTTTTGTTTAACAGCCAAGAATCTTTCAAAAATTCTACTGTAATTGATACTTCAAATATATTTAGTCAGACAAAGGATAATCATAATCGCAACGTTAATCTTAACTTTAATTCAAGGATCAAACAGTATCATTATACATATAAAAGTAAACATAAAGTCTATCCACATTATTGTTATTATTATTATTATTATTATTATTATTATATGTTATTCTATAATTGATTTTTATTTCTTTATTATCAATATTATTCTATTTTCTATAATGATTCAATTATAGATCTTATTTTTTGTCAATCATATTTCACTGAAAAGATCACTTTGAAAATAATCTAATAGTAAAAAATGAAAAATAATCTTTTTCTACCTTGTCTTCATTTTTTACAAACTCTGTCCACCGCCGTAAACCTATTAAATGCATGAAACGACAAAGCAAAGCTGCTTCACATAATTCCCCGCTCACGCAGTGTCAATCAGCTCACGACCGCAAACGATACTGCTAATTTCCAGCGACCACGAACGATTTCACCGTAATTGCCGGTGTGAAATTTACCAATACGTGCTCGAATTGGTCAATAATGGATAGAGCGCTCTTGCACACACTAATCTACCAACAAATAATATTGACTCAATTGAACAACAGCGCCTAGATTAACGGACAAACCGCATGTTCCAAACAGATTTACAATCACGGCAGAAAATACATGCCGTTATAGATGTTTCCTGGTCAAGACTAATTTCCAGGCGTTAAGAACATTGTGACCGGAATCTAGGAAGAACTAGCACTTCCTGGAATAATACTATTGTGTCCTCGATGAATGTCTCTCCGCAATGCCCTCGAGTGAGTTGTTTTTGTCTTTGGTCGTACGATGTCCGGGATGAGAATTCGGGGAACGGTTTTGCGCTGCTTTAATACTCGCACAACCATCCATCCATGGGACTGCATCTTTTTAGGAGGACCAGTGATTAATCTTTTCCCACTCATTTTCATCTCTAATTTCTCATGAGGCTAAGATTCCTGCATCTTTTATCATAATAATTTATTAATACTATTAATAAATTGAGACAATTTTACACGTCGTATTTTGCGTTATAAGATGACTTGTAATTTGTAAAATTTACCTGTAAAATTCCTTTGTTTGTTTTACCGAAGCAATAGTTGGCATTTCTATACGACAATAAGAATTTGTTAATACTAATAATTTGTAAGGTTATCATGTTATCATTCTTCTAATGGATAGTATATTATTGAAACTTTTTTAATATTGAAACGCGATATTTTTTTGGAGAAGAAGTGCATAGTAGTAAAGAGTTGAATTCTACGGACGTAAAAAGTGGACATAACATTTTCTGTACATGGAGTCGCCTGGCCTAAACATTTTATGATTTCCGGGCAAAATACAGACGAATCCAGCGCTGATTTTAAAGTAGCTTCATCCAAATAAGCCACAATAAGAAATTCCCACGAAACAGTTGCGTTCATCCCCTTTCGAGGTCGCCGACCTCTTTGAATGCGTTTCAAGAGCGTCGTACCAATGAAACTTCGAGTTCTAAACTAATTTCTCAGCCTTTTGCGTTAAATTTAACCTTCCGCGTTAGTGTATTTCGGACGAGCTCCTATTTTACGCTTTCGTCGACTTCACCAACGTAACACGCAGCATCCGCAAGTAAAACTGTCTCTTAAATTTGATGTGACACCAATACACGACGAGAAGAATCACAATGCCATTTTTATTCCACTTCGTTAATTTTTCGTCGTAAGGTTTAGCTGTAAATAGGATTAAAAAATTTAGATTAACGAGGAATTTAAAATTGATCTGTTAAATCAACAATTTCCATTAGTTGTCAATAGATTTTATAAGCCTCAGATTACTGAGAAATTATACACATTGCAAAATATTTACCATTGGTTACCCACGCTACACGTAAATTTGATCAATCTACCAATGCACTAACACTGCAATAAATTTCTATTGCAACATTCCACGCTCCTTTGCCGCACCTTAAACTCCTCGCTAGATTTATTCCACCTTAAAGTGTCACATAACTCCTACGACACCGATATCAAATCTTAAACTCCACCAAATTCCAGAGAAACTTGATTTCGTCGAAAGTAAGAGATTAAACTTAAAAAGCAATTTATTTCATCTTTAAACTATCCCAAACTTCTTAAATATAATTTATATATATAAAATATTATACACTTATTGTGTGCATTATATATTTCAAGAACTTTGCAATAAAAAATAAAACTTATTACATTTAAGATATGGTTATATTGCACAGGCTCGAATATGATAAAGAGGTTAAATAAATGTCTCGAATCTCCGCAACAAACTCACACAAACCACCTAAAACACGTATACACAATGTGCATTCACTACGAACTCGACTCCCATTCCCTGCCAAAATCACAGGCATGCAGAGTCAATTTCACTGCTCGAGCTAGTTGAATAGGGAAGAAGGTCGAGAGCTGGAGTTAAGGAGCATAGTTGGTAAAGAATCGCGTGCCGCCGCGCCATTAAGATCAAGCCCACGATCTCAACAATAAATATTAGACGGTTCTCTGACCTGCATTTCGCGTGCGACTCGGGACGATTCAAAAACGCGTAAATTTCCCATGAGTCGAATCAAACGTTCGCGATTTATCGCATTTAGGTTATATCGATATTGTCCACGAGTGGAGGCATTCAAACACAGATTGCTTTGTGTCACTCTATCGTAACTGCCCGTAATACATGATAATTTAATTTCGAATTCTTTCGAATATATGCACGTAACGAAAAATTTGTATTGGTTAGTCAATTGCAGACCAACCAGTTGTTAGCCAGTGAAAATAATGTAGATAATAATAGTGAAGAATTAGCTCGAGAAGAGTAAACAAACAAGGCGCCTTAATAAAAGGCACAATGTGGATCCGCAAAGTGATGGGATTTCGGCGCATGCGCATTGTTTCGCATCAACTTACAATTAGACATGCACGAAAGCTTCATTTCTGCCGCATACATACTTGGATTCGCGTGCATGAAATTCACAAAGTAGGTTATTGCTTGAAAAACAGCTTTAATCGAGCGAAGCTTTTAACCAGACTGAAATCAAGTCTTGGTTTCTTTAGAAATTCAGATGGAATAAGAGAAACCTATTTTATCTGTGGATAAAGGTTAGGCTGCATCGGTTGGCTTATATGACTTTCCGGTGACTTTGAAGGGTAATACGGCGCCGGCGGTCGAGAAGGTAACTTCTCTATTGAACGAGATCTCATTGATCTCGTCTAAGTAGGAAGAGTCTGTCGGCCCTTTGATTTTATACGAGTCTTTCCATTCACGATCGTGCGAGCTGGCTACAGTCGACGACACGGACCCCCGACAAAACTGTCTGAGCCTATTCAAGGCGACGTCAAATAGTTTCACTCGGAGAGATGAATGGAGATAAGAATCACCGGAGCGTCTCTGCGCTTCGATGACAATGATATTTGGTAAATCCTCTTCTTGTTTCTCGTTTTGAAAGAAGGTTGAAAAGAAGAGTGCTACTAGATCGTCTAGGGAAATCACACGGTATATATTGCGTAATGCTATTGATTTATCAAAAATAACAAGAGGTTAAGGAGCTTTGGGAAGGTTGATTCAATTTTTTATAACCTGACATCTCTTTGAACAAATGTCTTAAGAAACGCTTGAATAAAATGTTAAAAAAAATAATAATCTTTTAATGAAATAATCATCTAAAATGAAATCTTTTCCTGTATTTTTAGACAATAAGATTTACTATATCCTACGCCATAATAAGAATCAATTTGTTATGAACTGGTATCTCGGAAATTGTAAGAATTCAGAAAATATAAGGAGGCCGGAAGAGGTAAATGAAATCCACAGAAACATTGACCCAACCTCAGCCCAGTTAGCCAACAAACTAAAATATCTCGCTGCCTTTTCTATATTTACGACCAGAACGTGGTCATTAATTGAGTCTAGCGACTGCACCGTAGACGAGTCACTGACCGATGTTGCTTTAATGGATATGCGGAAAATCACGTGTTCCAGGTTCCAGGGATGTAGTTGTTTTCATTTCCGGAGAATACGGTCGACTCGCGTGTGTATACCAATCTATCTGAGGATAGGTGTTCGTTAGAATTACTAACTATATTACTTTCAACCTTGTGATTAAAATTTTTAAACGTCACTTAATAGCAATTCAGTCGAGTAAGTACAAACTTTCAAATGTCCTAATTTTCAAATCTTTATATTTTTTAATCTCAAAGATATTTTATTATTTGCCGTAGATCAAGCTTCGTGTTACCGGTACTGTAACATTACAATCCTACGAGAAGCAGAAAATAGTGAAAAAATCTGACCTAATAGATAGTAGTCAATATTCCTTTGACGCGTCTTATGCGAACCGCAGTTAGAGGAAATGCAAATAAGCTCTTGCGAAACGGTTTGCCGCACGACAAGCCTACGAACAACGCCCAATGCAAGTTCGGTGGGAGTTACAGGAAGAGGGACGTCTAAAATCAACTAGGAATCCCTATTCAATCGTCTAATTTTCGATTCCGGCATTGAACTTCCCGAAGAAAATTAAATACAATTCCGACTCGAGATTTAATTTCAGTCTCGTAGCTAATGCAATCTAATCGCGTTTGCAAGGCTACGCTTCCGATCAGAAGCCACGCGCTTCGATCGCGTACTTTCCGCATCGGAAGCGTACGCTTCGGTACTAACCGCGTCGATTTTCAAAGGAATCATTGGACACCGGAAGAAGAAGAAGGAGTAAGAATAAAAGCACGTAAACCGGCAGGAAGTCAATCGAGACAAAATCGATATCGTTGAAAGTCGAAAAAAGACCCGAATTTAGGTTACAGTACATATTCGAATTGAATATATTCAAGGTTTAGATTTTCTTCTCCTGAAAATTATAAACATAAATGAGTCGACAAGCGATCTTGAAAAGCGTCTGTTCCATCTAGATTATGTAAATTGCATGAATTACCGTTAGCCATAATTCATAATTTATCGAAAAAGCGCGCTTCTTCTCAACCACGCTTTCCCCTACCAGCATCGACATTATCGGCAGATCGATAAGTATCAAAATACCACAAAGATATTAATCTCATCTTTCTTCTAACCGCGAAAAAATGCCGCGCAAATGATAAAACAACAGATCAGCCAGAAACATCGAATTCTCTACGCTTCCGACTGCAAGAAGAAAAACAAAGTTATTTGTGTATGATGGAAACGTCTCTGGACGATGCTCTTGTCACAGACGAAATTCGAGCAGCTGTATATAACAAACCGAAATTCCGAACGCCTTATCGCGTGTGACCGTCCGGTCAGCATCCGTTCTCAGCCGCCTGAGTGGCATTCGATCACTCCAGCCGTTCTCCGAATTTTACACTAAGTATAAACAAAACCTTCTCCCACTCCAACGAATGGAAGAATATAAATTCTCCCTTCAAAATCATCCAGTCAGTCTAATAAAAAAATTCTTAACTAATCCAAGTATCGAAAGTGTATCATCGCGAACCGAAAAAATTGTATAAATTGAGTAAAAAATAAAAAGAACTTTATCTCCTTGTCGGAAATTAACAAGTTCCTTACTTTTTACCTTAATTTTACACGACACTCTTAAGCGGTCGAGTGCGCGCGAGAATAGCATCGCGGATCGGCATTTCCACGGTGAGGATTGTAAAATGGTTACGCAGATGATGGATCATACGCATGGACCGTAGAGACTATCGTGAATGATGGATCAGACACACATACGCGTTCTTCGCTCTTCCGATATTCTTCGTAACAACTGCTGCGATCTCGTCATTGGAAACGATCTCGGGAAATTCAATCGAATATCGAGGAAATTTATAGAAAGCTACAGCTGTGTTCGAGTATTATTCTAGAGAAAAGTGGTTAACTCTATGAGACTAACGATACAATACGTCTCAAGATAACTTTTAGGAAAATGATTGTACCTTTAAAATTCTTTCGACACTTTTCGGTATATTCTTGTCATTGATTCTGAAAGTATTTGATTAATTTGCTGGTTAATAGGAAGTTGGTTAAAACCGAAGTTAGTTAAAGAAATAAGTAAACACGAAACCCGTGGATACTCTAGACATATGATTCTACCTGCACGCGACAAAAATATTCATGATCTGAACAAGGAAAGAAGTATTGTTAGATTCGCGTCATGCTGCAAATGAAAGATTTACAGCTCGAACCCACTTATCTGTTACATTACATTCTCGGGCACGTGTAGGCTGAACGTCATGATATATGAACACAAGTATAGAAAGAACAACATGGATATTTCGCGCGAAGAAAACGAAGCTTCACATATACAGTGTATAACCACTCGACAGTATTTGCTCACGAAAAATACGAGTTGTTAAAGTCTAACAAAAATTACGTATACAGTGGCAAAGAAGAAAACTGTTATGCCGTTTACTCTTATTTCTAATTGACAGAAAGTTGTCAACGAACAAAGAGCGCTTTTTCTTATTCTCTGTACCTTCGCGATGCAATCACAGAAATTCTCCAAAATGCTTCGTGTCGACTAAACAAAGAAAAAAAAATTGCAGCTGCTAAGAGCAAACTACCTCCGGAATTTTCTTCGTTTCTAAGTGAACCAGGAAGAAAGAAGGGAAGGGTTAATGACGCCGAAACTGAAGGGTGGCCACGGATCGTTTGAAAGGGGCCACGACAACCGTTACGATTCAGTCGCACCTGTTCCTCTTCCTAGGTTACCACGCCGAACCATTGCGCGCTTTTACGAGCGTTCCCGCGATAGTTTCCTGGCACTTGCTCGTCCTTTCAACGAAGGGTCGATCGGTTAATTTAAACTCTCGAAGGCTTTGTCCAGTCGGTAACATCGATAAGCTTAAGTCGAAATACGGATTTCTCGTAAATTCAGAATTTTATTGCCACCAGGATGTATATGGAGGCGACAGATGAAGAACACGATGTAAATTAGATTTCTTGCTTTTATAGAAAAGCAATTTTTAAATTGTACACCAGTCGTCGATCGGTTCTGTAGATCGTTTTTAATAACAAAATAAATTTGGTTAGTCCATAAAGGTTTGTTCGTGTGAATCTTCCCATAGATCATCCGTAACGTAAATACCGCTATAACCGGCTGCAGATACATTTTCCTTGAACATGTGGCGGCACTTGACAGTAAACTTCCCAACAGTTTACGTCGCTTGACGCACGACACAAAGACCCTATACCTGCGGACAAGATGATTGCCAGATGTCGATACATTCGTACCGAATATTTCCAGCTAGCCTAAGGACCGCTATAAATCTTAGGATTTATTTTAGCTTCCTCCAATTTAGTAATTTATCTCTATGCTAGCTACCCCCTCTTAGGATCCGCTAAGGTCCTCCACGAGACACAGCCTGTTTATCAGAGATACCACCTTTACACACGAACGCTATAGCCGCTGCCCGCTAGCGACTCTCAAGGTCTACCCAATTCCAACATTCCCAATGTAGTACATTTCCGCGAGTTCCGCACCATAAACATCAACAGTCATGCAGCGTTTACTCCCTCTCGCCTCGCAGCTCTCGAGCCAGCGCGCGAGCGCATCGTCTCGACGATCGTACTTCGAATACGGTTCGACGCTATATGTATCTAATCTCGACATCCAAATCGAGCAATACACTCGCGCGTAGTCGAACGTCTATCAAGTGGAACCGCGCATTCGCGCCATTTACCCATAAATTCCTGCATCAAGTGTACGACCGACCCCGAGACTCAAGAAATAATCCCTTCCGACCCGTATAATCGTGAAACACGTGCCCCGACGTGACGTGTAAACGTCCGAAATGCTTCGCGTAACCGACGGTCTGTTAACGTTCGAACTTGTACCATTCACAGAAATTCGCTTCCACTCCAGCACGGAAACCACGCCGAAACTGAAGGGTGGCCACGGATCGTTTGAAAGGGGCCACGACAACCGTTACGATTCAGAGGTTACCACGCCGAACCATTGCGACGAGCGTTCCCGCGATAGTTTCCTGGCACTTGCTCGTCCTTTCAACGAAGGGTCGATCGCTCTCGAAGGCTTTGTCCAGTCGGTAACATCGATAAGCTTAAGTCGAAATACGGATTTCTCGTAAATTCAGAATTTTATTGCCACCAGGATGTATATGGAGGCGACAGATGAAGAACACGATGTACTTGCTTCAATCACCAGTCGTCGATCGGTTCTGTAGATCGTCAAAATAAATTTGGTTAGTCCATAAAGGTTTGTTCGTGTGAATCTTCCCATAGATCATCCGTAACGTCCGCTATAACCGGCTGCAGATACATTTTCCTTGAACATGTGGCGGCACTTGACAGTAAACTTCCCAACAGACGTCGCTTGACGCACGACACAAAGACCCTATACCTGCGGACAAGATGATTGCCAGATGTCGATACATTCGTACCGAATATTTCCAGCTAGCCTAAGGACCGCTATAAATCTTAGGATTTATTTTAGCTAAGGTCCTCCAAAGAGACAAACAGTCTTTGTTTATCAGTCTCGAAGTCGACCACCTACCACGGGGACACACGAGAAATCTGCTAACGACGCTGCCCGCTAGCAACACCCTCTCAAGGGCAGCTAGCATCCTTTTCCAACGACCACACGAATTAGCGTACATTTCCCTCACTTTCCGAACCAAAGCTTTTCTCAACGAATCCGATGCCTTCGCATCCTTAGACACATCCCAACGAGTCTTCCTCCGCAGCAGCATCGCGACAAAAATGTCAGTCTATTACCGCGAGTTAC
Source organism: Bombus vosnesenskii (assembly GCF_011952255.1). Classification (NCBI taxonomy): domain Eukaryota; kingdom Metazoa; phylum Arthropoda; class Insecta; order Hymenoptera; family Apidae; genus Bombus; species Bombus vosnesenskii. The sequence continues at coordinate 12,424 of NW_022883773.1, forward strand.
CGCAGTATATCACGATCGTTATACTTACACGGTTCGAGCCGAATAATTATCTAAGCTCTCGACATCTCGAATCATTGTCCGCACTCGCAGCGTATCTCGAATCGTAGCTATCCAAGCTCTATCTAATAACCGCGCATTCGCGAACCGAATACAATCGCGAATCCTGCATCAAGTGTACTCATTGACATTAGAGTGAATAAACATTTATCGTTCAAGAAATCTGAGTTTTCCTTCCGACCCTATCACGACATACCACCTCAAATTGGTGACCCCGACGTGATTATCCCCGAGTGCTCGTGAAATGTAACACAATGAATCTAAATCAGTTCGAAATGACCAATAACGCCCACTCCGCACGTACGATCGATTAGCGCCCTTCTCCGCGTGCCACCGTTCTGGTCTGACGACGTCGACTTGTGGTTCAAGATGCTGGAAGTGCAGTTCGAAACTGCCCGGATCACTAGTGACCAAGAAAAATACCAGGTCGTCATCGCGAATCTCGACAAGTCGCACGCGAGATTAATTCGAGACGTATTCGACGCCGCACCGGCGACAGAGCGTTACGTCAAAAAGGAGCTCATCAAGCGATTGGGAGAGTCGTAGGCCAAGAGACTCCGACAGGTAATCGAGAACGAGCAAATGGGGGACAGGAAGCCCTCTCAGTTTTACCGTGATCTCAAAAGCCTAGCCACCAATTCGTTAGCAGACGATGTCATTTTCACCGTCTGGGAAGGTCGACTTCCACAGCGCATACGGAGCATCCTAGCCTCTGTACAGAACAACGATCCGGACTCCCGCATACAAATTGCCGATAACATTTACGAAGCCACCCTGGAATCAGGGCAGATCGCCGCGACCAGCGCAGGCCGACTACCTGCGATAACCCTCCCACCTGGCCAGAATAGCGGAATAGGCGACGCCATGGCAGCCTTCGCCAACTTGGTCACCGAGCGGGTAGCGCGAATGGACGCCCATATGAGCGAGATGCGAGCGCTAGTAGCCGAGCAAAGAAGCAATGAACACCGTAGGGCACGAGTACAATCACGCTCGCGTACACGATCCCGCCGCCGTTCGCGCCCTCGCGATACGCTGCGGCAAGACGGGCTGTGTTACTATCACACACAGTTCCGAGAAAGCGCGAGAAAGTGCACACCCCCTTGCTCCTGGAACTCGGAAAACCGGACCAGCCGTCCGTAAAAGCGGCAAACGACGACGGTTTGGCATCTCGCCGCATATTCGTAACGGACAAGAACTCGCGGATCTCCTACCTCATCGACACCGGCGCAGATGTTTGCGTATACCCGCGCAACAAGCTACACGGACACGTGAACAGAAGCGAGTACGAGCTGTTCGCGGCCAACCTGTCCCTACCTAAACCTGTCCCTACGCAGAGCATTTAAGTGGGATTTTACCGTAGCCGACGTCAAAACACCCATCATTGGCATGGATTTTCTAAGCCACTACGGGTTGCTCGTGGACCCGCGAAACAAAAGGCTTATCGATACGATAACACAGACGTCATCAAGGGGATACACCGCCACAACAGACGAAGCGTCCGACAAGACCGTCATCGGCGAATCACCATACCACCAACTCCTGGCAGAATTCCCGGACCTCACCCGCCCACGGATCTTCGGAAAAGAGAGAATTCGACACGGTATGCTACACCACATCGAAACTACACCTGGTCCACCAGTCTACAGCAAACCGCGTCGGCTTGCACCTGATCGACTTAAAGAGGTAAAAGCGGAATTTGAACACATGATCGAGCAAGGCGTGATGCGACCATCGAAAAGCCCGTGGGCATCACCCCTGCACGTAGTGCCGAAAAAGGACGGAAACCTGCGTCCATGTGGCGACTACCGTGCGTTGAACGCCCGCACCGTACCCGACAGATACTCACCGCCACATATCGAAGACTTCGCGCAACATCTGCATAGTAAGCGAATCTTTTCAAAAATCGATCTAGTCCGCGCTTACCACCAAATTCCGATTGCGTCCGAGAACATTGAAAAAACCGCGATAACAACGCCTACCGGACTTCTCGAAACAACAAATATGATGTTTGGACTTCGGAACGCCACGCAAACATGTCAGCGGTTCGTCGACGAAATCATACGCGGGCTCGATATCGTCTACGCGTACATCGATGATTTTCTCATAGCCTCGAACGACGAAAACCAACATCGCGAACATTTGAAAATCTTGCTCAACCGTCTCAATAATTACGGCGTTGTGATAAACCCCACGAAATGCGAATTCGGCGTGCACGAAATCACATTCCTCGGATACTCGGTAAACCCCGACGGAATTAAGCCGCCGCCCGAAAATGTCGAAGCGATTGTAAAATTGTCGAAGCCCGCGAACGCCAAGCAACTACGTAGGTACCTCGGTATGATAAACTTCTACCGACGTTTCATACCGGGGACCGCAAAAACACTTGAGCCGCTCAACGACCTGTTAAAAGGCGCGAAAAAGGGCAACGCGCTCATCGAGTGGTCGGAGCAGTAGGAAAACAGCTTTCGCGAATCGCAACGTGCACTCGTGGACGCCACGATGCTGGCGCATCCGATACCAGGTGCGCCTATCAGCCTCACGGTAGATGCGTCCGACTACGCAATGGGGGCAGTATTACAACAACGCGCGAATAACCAATTACAACCGCTAGGATTCGCAACGAAATCTTTGACCCCCGCTCAGCAAAAATATAGCGCGTACGATCGCGAACTACTCGCGATATACACCGCAGTCAAACATTTTCGACACGCCTTAGAAGGCAGAAACTTCACAATATAGCGACAACCGTTGCCTCGGCCCTCCTCTCTACATAGATAGCTCGTTTCGGCGTACCTTCAAAAATAACGACTGATCAAGGACGCCAGTCCGAATCAAACCTATTCAATGAACTATGCCGGTTGCTCGGCATTAAGCATTTACGCACAACAGCCTATCACCCCGCATCCAACGGAATGGTAGAGCGCCTACATCGACAATTAAAAGCAGCAATAAAATGTCACAATACGAGCATCTGGGTAGAAGTCCTACCAATTGTTTTGTTAGGCATAAAAACCGCTATCAAGGAGGACCTGAACGCAACGGTAGTCGAAATGGTTTACGGTACTGGCATACGATTGCCGACAGAATTCTTCGTACCAACGAAGCAACAGGCCAACTCGGAATTCGCGAACCGTTTAAAGGAGCGAATAGAGAAAATCAGTCCTCACCCGATTACGCGACACGGCGAGAAGAAAACCTTCGTGTTCCGCGAGCTCGAAACATCACCATACGTATTTATACGCCATGACGCTCCAAGCTCTATCTTATAACCGCGCATTCGCGAACCGAATACAATCGCGAATCCTGTATCAAGTGTACTCATTGACATTAGAGTGAATAAACATTTATCGTTCAAGAAATCTGAGTTTTCCTTCCGACCCTATCACGACATACTACCTCAAACAAATAAATCAAAATCGTATGTTATAAATAAAATCTGACTTCACGAGGTGTTGATCCCTCATAAAAGAAGTCTTTTATATCTCGCAGATGATTCATAACATGACGTCTACTTTAACTTGTTCCTTATACCTCCTTGTCGAAAAAGTTAATAGTTTACAAATTCGAACATTACATATGTGACGGAAGAAAAGAGAGAGAGAGAGCGTTTCGTCCTGGGACTACCGGTGGACTTGTCAGTAAGGCTATGCTCGGTAGTCCCTGCCTTAGACGTAGAGTGAGTCTCGCTAGGTGCGGTATTTATATCAATCGCTCGTATATTCGACCCCTAGAGAGTTAGACAGACAGACTCGTTGTCGTCGTAGCCCTCTAGTGTTGGCGGTTGGTACCCGCGGCTCGACCTGTCGGCGTCCTATTGATACCGATCCGCCACACATATCTACATAACATCGGCCATTATATTTGCCAAACCAAATTTGTTTTCTTGTAACGTTCTGTGATTAATTAATGCTACAACAAACTTAATATAGATTGTCACGTGCAAAATTTGCACGATAAATCAGATGACTACGATACAATCTTCAAATACGATCGTATCTTTCGTATACAAATTGATAGTTTCCACCTAACTGACAGATTTTTATACCCTTGGAAAAATAACGTCTTGACGAACAATTCACGCCAATCAACGCCAAGAATGAATCACGCAAATTCTACTGGAAGTCCTCTATTCACTTTTTCGATTTATCATCAGCTGGAAACATCAAAATTATCGGCTGGTGATTGGGAATTAATCGAAAAATAAATTACAAGCATTGAGACACGCGAGTGCCCGTTTCTTTCTCTATTTTTCTGTCTGCTTGTTGGAATATTAAGGCGCAGTCACGGCCCGCCAAATTTATTCCCGTTCCGTAGTGCCCTGTGTCGGTGAAAAAAGTTTGAAATGCCGGATTCGAAGGCGTGGAATGCCAACAGCCACGACAGAGAGCCCTCTTCTCTCTTTCTGGTGGAAAGACGAACGGGTGCACGCGTATGCTCGGACGCTCTGACGCACGAAGAACCGCCCGTGAACAGAAACCAGACACGCGTGTAACGTAAAACCGGGCCGTCGATGAAAAACGAACAAGACTTTCGCGACCGATGGGCGTTTTCAATGACAGATCGAATCGTTCAGTTTCACGGTTCGTTCGGGGTCACAGTAGCGTTCATCTTGGCATAAAAACGCGCTAGAGACGATTTCTCATACATTGGTTAAAGTTGATGTGTGTTTCGGCGAATTGTCGTTTGGAGGAGCGATACACCTAAAGAAACGCACATATTCATAAGAATCTACGTTTCGTATTCTTCGTATCGATATCTTTATTTTTATTGGTCGTATCATATTCGATGTAATAGTTGGTTTTTTAGCTAGTGAATTAACAAGATTTAATAAGAAATTTAGTACAAATGCTCCATGCGTCGTGTTTGACACGTCGTTGTTAAACTCTCATTTATAGGAAATTCAAAGCTGTATTTTCTCACCCAGCTTAAACCTTACGAACTCTTTTCACACGTTTCACCCGTCATTGAACGAAACGATGAAAACGTTCATCCATCCACGTCTCTCCAGTAATAATCCAATTAACCTGTTTCCCCAATAAGTCGAAATCCGCGATCGAAACGTGAGATCGCGAAGAAAAATGCGCGCCTACTTTAGGATCGCGCCATCTAACAACGAAAGAAGAAAACTTCGTGAGCCAGCAACTACTTTGTCCAAAAGTGGCTTTATTCGAAAAGTCTGCTGTTCAGCGTGTTCGCGCCAGCAGCACCAGAGATCCCTTATTACGGACCATTTAAGTAATGAGCCGGCACTTAGCAGCGCCGCTTGTCTTTCATTCTTCTCGTGTCTCTGTGATCGTCGTCGCCGTCGTTGGTGTCGTCGTTGGACCTGTGTCATACTTCGGCTTTTTTTCCTTTCATCCTCGCGTCTCAGACTCGGTAGCGTGGTACGGAAGGAGGGACGGGCACCGAGCTTCGAGTGACAATGAGCAAGCGAAGAGGAACGGCCGTCTACTACTGGGACCCACCATTAAAGTTCGTGCTTCTTTCGGAGCACGTCTGCACACCCCAGGGCTCCTTCTCCTTCGCTAACAATGCCACTTTGCAGACTTCGCAGTTATCTTCAGCCGGACGACCTTCGGCTAAGGCTTCCTAGCTGGCGTGCACCAGAGACACTGACCGAGAACCCTCTTGCTTTTGGTCTTTCGTTGCCAGTTGACTCATTCATAGGGAACACCATTGTCGGAGAATTAGTTTCAGAACGAAGGAGAATTGTTGGTGATCTTTAGTTAATTTAGAGCGGAAGGTTTCGTAATTTGTAATTTGTAGTTTACAACAGAAATTCCTATTGTTTATTAGGGAACTTATGCCGCAGTTCCTTACATTTGAGGGAGGTCTATGGTAGAAATTTTTATGGTAGAAAAATATCGTAGGAGTCAGCCTCCATTATTAATAATACGGATACAGCTGTGCATATTTTACTTTGTAATTTTAACACGAAAATATCCAGTGATCTTCGGAGTATTTGAAAACATTTTGGAAACAATTAATTTGTTAACTGCGGAGTTTATTTCCTTACATTTGGGGAAGGTCTATGGTAGAAATTTTTATGGTAGAAAAATATCGTAGGAGTCCGCCTCCATTATTAATAATACGGATACAGCTGTGCATCTTTTACTTTGTAATTTTAACACGAAAATATCCAGTCATCTTCGGAGTATTTGAAAACATTTTGGAAACAATTAATTTGTTAACTGCGGAGTTTATTTCCTTACATTTGGGGGAGGTCTATGGTAGAAATTTTTATGGTAGAAAAATATCGTAGGAGTCAGCCTCCATTATTAATAATACGGATACAGCTGTGCATATTTTACTTTGTAATTTTAACACGAAAATATCCAATGATCTTCGGAGTATTTGAAAACATTTTGGAAACAATTAATTTTTAACTTTTTAAAGTTTAATTTCAAAAATGCCTCTATGGGGTGAGCAGGTAAAATCAAGCAATAACGAATAAACACGTCGAACGTAGTTAAGTGGTTAAGAGCACAAGAAGACAGTTCTTCGCATACCCGTCGACACTCGGACTATTCCTTCTAGCTAAACAGCTCTCTAGGAGAAAATCGAGCATTCCAATTCAGCAGAATCTTGAATTGTCTGGAAGCCCCGGAGGCAAAGCAGGGGAAACAACCGTTGAGCGAAAGGACGAGGAAAAGAGAGAAAGAAGGGAAACGAGAAGCGTCCGGTGACGTTGCAATTTTAATCGTCCTCCGGTTATCTCTTCTGGGCACACTGCGATAGTGTGACACAACCGGTAATATTAACTTAGCAGACAGCTGTAAAAGTTAGTCGTGGTGATAATGTAGCATAAAGAATGGCTGTGTCCTGTGTCATCGAACGATCGATAAGCCGCTAGTTATCAATGTCCAAGCTAGATCTATTGTTCAGAAAAGAAAACAAAGGATGGTCGACCACAGAAAACGGTACACTTTCTTCCCTAAAGGCTATTCTGCCAGATGTGGTTAATCGAAGCAGTAGCTCAGATGTAAACTGTCCTCTTCTCTTTACTCTTAGTTAACCAATAGTTGGGCGAATCACCAGAAATTTACAACAGGGGCCCCAATCGGTGACCTGGAAATTCTGGGGCCTGAATACCTGTCTAACGAACACCTGTCTACTTCGATCAGTGTTTGCGTTACCGTTGCTTACCACCAGCCAAAATAAATAATTACAAAGCATGATTTAACACTAACTCTACCAGGCCTGGTCAAAAGGCCGTGTTTCAACATTTAATTTAGAATTGTACAGTCATTGTTGTTTCTTCTCTTCTTCTAACTTTATATAGATTCTTACGTCAACAAAAATTGAGAAATTGATTAGTCGGATAATATAAGAATTTACATAAAGTTGGAGCTAGCGTTAAGATAATAAATTCGCACTCTTATAAACCGATTTATAGAATACTGCTCCCACTATAGTAAAATGAAATATACTATAAATAGACGAAGAATTTCATATGTTGCTTAAAAACGTTTCTCGCAAAGAACCAATCTTTAATCTAAATATATATATATCCAAACTCCGGAATATACTCTGCCCGTTCCCAAATCTCATTCTATGCTAATTTGATTATCTGAAATCGCAGTGCACGAGTTTCAAGATCGACAGCTAATTTCGTCCGTGTCCAATCTTCATTATTCTCTTCTTCTCTGTTATTTGTTCTCGAAACAAAAGTTACGATACGTCTCTGTAGTTGCATACATTACAATGTTAACGGCTCGTTCTCCAACATTTCGAACAGCTTGAACAAATCTCGTTCCAATGGCCTGCCAATCAAGCCTAGTTGTGGAATAACGCAACACGCACAATATCAGCCGCATCTTCGTAGTTTGGTACATTAAAATAGTCAGTGGAATATAGTGGCATAGATTTGACTGCGAAATCCTGGGACACTCTATATAAGGAAAGGACCCTATCAAGGGAAGAACAAGATTCGAGTAAAACCTGATCGAACAGTAATATTCGTTGGAAAAACTTGTTAGATGGTAATATTTGCAGGAAAACATCGTCGCACAATTACGGTCACAAGGGAGACATGGTCACACGGTAACATTCGCAAGAAACTTTAATATGCCAATCACGCACAACGTCTGGATGCTTTAAGAAACAATGATCTTTCTATCTGCCGAAGAGCACACGACATTTTCCCACGCGAATCAAACTCGCCACGCGATAAAAGACCCGCCACTGGCCAAAAAACTGAGCGAAAGAAAAAGGACGGAATTAAAGAACCGAAGAGAAAACTCAAAACGGCGTGTCCGTTGAGGGTAATCACAGTGTTACGACCGTTCGCGGAGAGACGCGGTCGCGAGGAAAACGCGTCAGCGAGAGGCGTAAATTCTCGCTACGATTCGGTGAATCGACGCCGCGAAGTAGTCGTTCCCCTGTTTCGGTTAAGATAACAGAGGTGGTTAAATGAATATGACACAGCAGAGTAAGTTATATTTCACCGTTTATTCCAACAACTTATAACGAAGACAGTTACGCTGGTGCGTATGTACGAGATGAGTGAGTGACTGATCTACGGGTGTGTATACCCGGTTGAAGGATGTTGACCGTTCGAAGGATGTAAAATCAGTACTGTCTTGGGAGACGATGCTGTCTCCATCCATCGGATTTGTTGGTGACGATTTTAGTTAGGAGAGTGAGGGAATAGGCTTCGTTGTTAATTGGTCACACGAAGGGTCTTAACCGCCCTCGAGAGAAAGTGGTTAGTGGGAGGAAAGTTGCAGCGTACGTGAGAAAAACTAACTTTCCCTTGTCACGCCGTGGTAGACAATAGTCTTTGGAAATTCTTCGGAAACAGACGTTTGTTTGGTTTGAAGGACCTTTACTAGGAAATCTATGAGATTTATGGAAGGTACTTGAGACTGTTGAGGGTACGCAGTGAGTATCCGAAGACATCTGGTTGCCATCTTGCCCGCGGTGTGTGGCCTCGGCTAGGTAGAGTGTTACGCGACGTAACACACAGTGATTTGGCCGACGATTTCGGCCAATCTGCATAACTTAACGCGCGTTTCCATTCGCTAGTAATTAGAGTCGGCGATGCTTACTTTGTCTCGGTCGGCAACGAAAAAGATAAAAAAGAAATCCGATTGACCAACGATAAGGGAACTTCCGAGCAGAAACCACAGATCCCATCTCGAGGAGTATGTATCGTCTTTAACGAGCCTTATTTTCGCTTTCGAGTTGCGTGTCACGGGAGGCGAGCATATCTATATTCCCTTTGTAACTTGATCTGCACTGCACTGTGTGTATTCGATAATATTTTTCGCGAACGTGCGTGCTGAATTTGCTGGGAGAATTATTAGGTAAAACGGAGAATATTGCAATTTCTACACAAAGGGCGTGTCACGATCTTTCAGGTTGGTCACAAATTAATATAGCGTAGTCTATATAAAAAAATCTTACTAATAAAATTATTATACGATTTCCTGCGTGCACGACGCTCGAGGAATAAACGAAAGTGTAATTTTCATTTTCAAGGTTCGCGTCACGAAACATACGCATTTACGGATACATCTCACCACACAGTATCGTATTGTGATTGCAGACACGTGTTTGATCAGCAAAAACGGGACACGCGGTCGGTGAACGCTTGCACGTCAAGTACAGGATGTGAATTTTTGCGTTTCGTCCTCCAGGCCGCGTGAGAAGAAACACTAGACAGGCCTCTGATATATCGCACGGGATACGGGACACTGCGTTTGTTCCAGACGCACACAGATAGGCCACGCATGGACGAATGAGAACTTATATTCCGGCACAAGGATAATGATTGAGGATAGCGTCGCCAGATTATAGAAATTAATGGTAATCATCGTTCGACCGCGAATCCCGCGAATTCCCAGCTACCAGGAAAATGCTTATTTTTCTTTTCTTTATCAATACCTAAGTAAGTTTGAAAAGTTACATGTACAACAGCAACAATGTAAATATGGATGCTGTTGACATTTAGGAGGGAAAATGTCGATGACTATGAGAGTCCTCTTTCCATCATATGTATAGTTCGGATTAAAGGATATTTGTATCTCAACGTTTATTTGCACTTTTAGAAGTTTCTCTTTGTGTATTTTGTTTGACTTCCGAATTTTCAAAGATAACAGTATCTTAAGGATACAAACTTTAAACGTATATATTTTTCACACCTTGTTCGACCTTCGGGTTGAGTAAAGTACGGATTATGTACAAAGGTATTTAAAGCGTTATAAATCACAGATTTACCCAGCGTGGCATAAAACGAAAACTCTACTCACCAATGTCCTTGATACGAAGTCTTGACGAGTTTCACAGTGAAGAGGAACTGTATAGCGCACATGAGGAGACAGCAGAGGTTTAGGGAGAGGGCGAGTGCGCACAGCGCTAACGTCACCTCGTAGACTATCGTATACTCTTCCGGGCTGATCAGGCTACTCGGCGTCACCGTTAACGGTGAGATCTTCAGCAAGAAGATCAACGAGAGTAGCGCCAGTAACAACGACACTAGACACAATAAACCCAAACTGGTCAACGTCTCTTTCGCGCTAACCTCGTGGTCCTTGTGATTCCTTGACAGGGACGACGACCAGGAAGCGTTCAAGGGGTACGCCGTGGAACCGGGACCGGTTAACTGTCCCCCGGTAGTCGTACCCTGAAGAGCAGGTGCAGGCGAAGGTGTCGCCTGACTGGGTAATCTGGACAGTCTCGAGATATCAAAGCCTCCATTCGCTTTAGGTCTGCTGTCCTGGTGCAGCGGCGCCGGGGATATCACCCCCAATGTAGTCGACAGATTATTATTATTGTTATTGTTATTCCCACCGGCAACAGGACTGACGCTGTTCACAGAATGCTTCGACGTGGACAACGTGGACAGATTAAGAGCGTGCGAGTGATTCAATCGTTGAGAAAGATTGTTCACGCTCAACTGAGAATGATTCAAAGGGTGTCTGTGAGTGGAAGATGGCGTGGTGGCAGCCTGATGCACGTTGGCTCTTTGATGGACCACCGAGTCGTAAACGTCGACTCCGCGTCCTTGGCTTCCCCCTGTCGCTCCACGAACGTTGCTGTTTTGCTTGTAATGATGGTGTTGCTGTTGATCCTGTTGGTGACCAGAATGATGGTGGTGGTGGTGGCCGCCGTGCAACGAGCCCGAGCTCGCCTGGTAGTCATTGTGCTGGTGCCTGGAGCCCGCTGACAACGGTTGCCCCGTCAGGATATGCTTCAGCATTACTCGACGCTGGAATGCCTGAGGAAGACTGCGCTTCTTCCTGCTCCTCTACATGGCGCTACGCGGGACTCGCTTCTGAGCACGTCTTTCTCGTTGGAGGTTTCTTCTTTCTTTTCTTTCCCAGTAGAATTTTTACACAATTCTTTCTCCCTTTTATCATTAAATTACCTTTAATTCTTAACGATCTTTAATCTTTGTCTCTTCTTCCCTATATATATATTTTTGTTTACTATTCTCCGTAGCGAATTTTGTCTTTCTGACGCAGGATTAGGTTCCTGGACTTAGGGAGTTGCTACACGCCAGCTCCACCATGGCGACGGCATTCACTAGGCAGCCTACATAGCCACCTTTCAGCTCACGCTTCGGGATACTTTTTTCGCTGAGATTCTCCGCGATGAGGCATGAAAGCAGAGACCACCGTCTGCGGAGGCATGATTATTCTATTGTTCCTTTTAACGAGTAATCGTTTTACTCGAGTCCTCTTACTAAACCGTAAGTACAAAAGACTATTATACTTAGATAGGTACTTGGTCTCAAGAACCAACTTATTTTGGTCTTTCGATTAAGTTCTTAATTAAATGCTCAATTAGATATTCATAAATATATCTTCATAATATTTCCCTCATCTATTTCTTTGACATTCTAGTAACCTCGTTAAGACGTCCGCCACTTCAACTTCTATCTACAAGTGGCAAAAACTGAAGCTGACCTTCTTCATGGAGAAACATGCCGGAAATGGCATCCGCACGTGTGAATAATTATACTCAGTGTCCAGGTAGTTCTTTCGATCATCCGATAGAAGTCGTTTCTGTTTTTCAGAGTTCGTTCACGCCTCCAGAATGTAAAAATATCCAAGGAAGTACCATTAGGAAGCAATGAAATTCAGAGCTTCTGTGGTTATTCCTTTTTCTGATTGTTTCTTTTCTTTGCCCAAAATGGATGATTTCTATATCAAAGTGTTTATTCGTATTTTTTTTTAATATTCCTTGAGATTTTCATTCAACTCGATTTCGAATTTTTTACCACCCGATCTTCTGGTTGACGTCGTTAAGAAAGAGGAACGAGTGCACAGGAAGCATGGTCGGCGTGAGCATGATTAGATCCGGTCTGCCCGATGACCTTGCCAGTGATAATAGCGGTTCGTTAAGGTGGTTGCAGTTTTGGTTTGCTTCTGTTTCGATTTCCAGCGAACTCGTCAGCCGGCATGGCTTCCGAGATGCTCCCCCTGAAACAAGTCGAAGGGAAATAATTAATGGACTCTCTGTTCGATTGTACGTGGATGACAAGCTGACCGTAAAAAGAAATATACAAATACGATTAGAAACTATAATCCGAACCCCTTTCGGTTTGATCTGAAGGTTTCTTTTTCTAGATGGAACCAAAGATTCTTATCTGGTTTATGGTGAGCTAAGGAACTCTTTGAAAACAGCATTTATAACTTTCGAAAAAGAGACAGGTATTTCTTGCGCGAACAATTGAATAATTAATTCGTTCTCTAAATATCCTTATCTGTTGTTCCTAAAATACATAATGATTGGAAGCTTCTTACGGGAAGCGCAATCAGCCGCTGATATCATTGAAGTCGAAACGCCATTAAAACCATATTACGATTCGCATGCGACATGCTCCATTCATGAAAACACAAAAGCAATAAACAAGTACAAATCAACGAAATAAATCCTCCGAGAACGAGACGTTACAGGAATTATACCATTGCGAGGATACAAAAGACTTGCTCATGAGCTACTTCCTTCAAGTAGTCGAGCGGTGTATTTTCCGGTCGTTAACTTCCATATAATGGGATATTAAAGAGTACGGATACAACGCTGCTATTTTTCAACTGTTCATTATCAAATTACGCAGCGGGAATCGTTGCAACGACAAAACTGTAACGACTCGTACCTGCGTATCTTCCATTTAGCTGCGGTAAACGCTGACTTGTCTGCGTTTTTTTTCACTTCCTCGTTACGGAAACCAGGAAAAGTGATTCACAATACAGTTTCTAACTGTACTTCTCGCGATTCTTTCTTAGAAACAAGCAATTGCTTCTTTTCAATTTCCTAAATCTATAATAAAACAGTCCATTCCTTGAATAGAAATTAACTTTAAAACTTTAGGCGCATACATTGTTCGTATCGTATGTATGTATTTTGATTTGAAAAGAAACGCGGCAAACGCCTTTGAAAAGACGTTAGGTTTTCAACGCCTTAACTAACTTAATTCCAGCGAGTTGTAAATCTGCTGCATCTCCAACATCTGAATATCAATCTTTTACAATGACTTGCTCTCCAATTTATTAAAATTACATCTCTCCCGTTGCACCGACCTTCTTTAAAGGTTCCCGCGGCAGGTTGAACCCGCATCACGTATCTTCCCTCTTCCTTCCACCCCCTGTTCCCTTTCTCTTTCTATCGGACGGGAAGAGCGGGAACGCTTAAAACGCGCGAATCACGCGAGCGCCTCACGATTTGCGAAACATCACGTGAAAATCACCGATCCGATCTCCGTGCGCGCGGTGCACCGTGGGGGTAACGATTAAATCGACAGGATATACTGTATTGGCTATTCCGTTATTACAGGCTGTAGTTGGCGGGGAAATTGTCGCTATGGATCGATGAACTCCATTGTAACAACGCACCTTCGAATTGCATCGGAAACGCTTCTGTATTGCGTCCACCGTATAACCTATCATCGTGTGTTTAGGGTAAATCAGTGGATCGGAAGTTACGTTTCTATGTTTCTCGCCTGTCAGTATAACACTGTGCAAGAGATACAGCAAGATCCTAAAATCATTCGAGTACAAGTAGCGTAAAATGGTCGTTTAAATTTCAATAAATTAACTATTCATACGTTAATTGTACGCGGTCAGGATTAAGGGGTACGGCGATGGAGAAGATTTTGTTAGCTAGATGTTGAGTAAATAATCGAAGATGATAATTTTATAAATGTTTCGTATTCATGATGATGGAAAAGATATAATTTGAGTTACGTTACGTTTGAATAAGATAGACTTTTCCAAGAGTGGAGGATTTGTAGAGATAGTGGACGTAATAGTAGTATGATTTAATACTTGATGTGTCTTTTTTTTCTTTGACATATAGGTCACTGTGGGGAGTAATATTGATCTAGATATAACTATCTTTTCTGAGAAGTACGTATATGCTTATGGGAACTATGTTTGGTTAATCAATAGAGCCATTCTTTTGAGAAATTGAATCTAGAAGAATTCGACGATACTTTGCCTTGTTTCAATAGTGCATCATTTTAAAGAAACGCCTGCGATTATAGTATATAATTGCACATAGGTATATGCAAAATTGCATTTTCAAATAATTAAATAAAAAATATAGGAATGTATCAATGGGAAGAATATTTGTTAAAGATCTTTCCTTTCTAATCAAATTCGTCCAACAACCCCATTCTCGTCAAACATAAAATGAACGGTGCCTTTCTTAAAGAAACAAGAAGAAAATTGCTGTCGTTCTAAAGTTCTTCTCCATTGCTAAATTACCGTTCGTGTTTCTAGTTACACTCCAATTATTCGATTGTAAGAAGCAAGCAATCCCTCCATCCAAGGGCTAGATATAGTTTCTCGAGTAGTTCTCTTCAATACCGTTATATCGATGAACTCTTTTTGAATAAAGTTCACATTTATAAAGCAAACACAATAAAATACGACAGGACAATTGTAATCGATAAATAACATTTTATTAGGATATTATAAGAAGCTAAGATATCGAGTTCTAATTGTGAATATCAAGCGCTCATCGTTTGAGGAGATTACCAATATTTTCTTCCTTAACAATATGAATTACGAAGTTTCGATACCGTTTATGACTTTAAGATCTCTTGATAAAGTTGTATCGTTAAAATCTTACTGTTCCTAGGGAAAATATATAGTTAATATATATAGTTAAATATATATAGTTAAAACCGGAATATATATAGTTAAAACTTCCAGAGGAGCACCTCGCAGACAAATTATTGATTGTTAGTGTCGATTGACTGTAATCGATATTTGGTGCGTGAAGTTGTATGTTTCGTGAACCTGCGTTGATGCAGGGATTCTGTTGCAAATCATAAACTAAAGAGCCACTGGTCAAGGTGAAAGAGGTTCAATAATCCAGTGTTAGTGTAATTTGACACTTTATGTGCACCGGGTGTATGCAAACAGAGTTTGATGTTCTGAACACCACGGTTGTAAGATTTTATTGAGACCCCAGTATTGTATCCGCACGGTGTGACCCTCTGTTGATGATTGCCCTCTCCACCAGCCGTTTAGTCTCATCTGTCTATCGTGCCTTACCAGCCAGGGGGTTTCCCTAACATCTGAGATATCAGATTTGCAGCTCGGAGAGGACAGATAATTCGGAATATCCCAAAGAAGGGCAAGGTACTGGCCGAGCCCCAAATCACTTACATAGAATTACTTACATAGAATTACTTACATAGAATTACTTACATAGAACAATCACCTACATAGAATTTTTTTTTTCTTTTCTTTTTTTTTCTTTTTTATTTTCTTGTTGAAATTATAATTAATTCTCACGTCGAGAATTTTCAGTTACTTTACTTAGTATTATGCAGTGTTAGCTGATTATTAATAATAAGTTAAGACTTATTATAGATAAATATAATTTACTCACATAAAATAAATTCATTTAATTAATTATGAGATTAATTCACTTACATAATTATGACATACAAGTAAATTTTATAACCACAAATTTTTAAATGTTATACTTTGAATCTGTTCTTACATTTAATTTTAATTTTAATTAAAAAAAAAAACCTTACAGCCAGTACCTCTAAAATATTTGTAGTATCGTGGACGAAAGGCCTAAGAAATATCGGGCGAACTACAGACAATGTCGCGAGAGCCGAGGCGCTGTCGGCTCCATCAATGCATTACCGGGTCCTTCAGGTAAATAGGTAAATAGCCGAAAAGACCTTCGTGACCCTGGCTACGAGCGTCTGTAAAACACGTGTGCGGTGGGCCCAGCAATAGACAATAGAGCGCTACAACGGCCCGAGAGGCAGTCGAAAAGCAGAGTGCGAGTCGAAAAGCAGAGTGCGAGTCGAGGAGCCGTGTGCGAGTTGAGCGGAGACAGAGGTTGCGAGTGGCGTTGCCGAGAGAGTGTGGTTTGCGCTGTTTTCTGTGCGTTTGGCGTGAATAGTTCAGGTTGAACAACAATCGTCTTTTTCTGTCTGATTAACATCTCTATTGTCCACTCTTTGTAAACACATTATATCACGATATTACATATTTTCAATAAAAATTCTTGATGAAACATTAATTGAAACATGACTAAACGCAAGGGATCACGAGAGCTATGGATATACATTATACAATTTTCCAATATTTCGAACATTCATTCGATGATACGCATCGATTTTTATTATCACATTTGTTTCATGATCTGAAGAATATGTATTTGTTGGCGATGTAAAGGATCATAGAGTCGTCCGTTTCAATCCGTTCGGTCATTTTAGATCTCGAGACTTCAAAAAGCCTTCTTGATTGTAAAATTCTTAAAGTTTCTTTGATGAAATGGGAATCATTAATTAAGAGGACAAAAAGTTGTTCCAATTATTTGAACATTCTCGCTATTCATACAGATAACATATTTCAGGTTTTAAATTAAAACGAGAATAAATACGTATTGTGTATAAAGGTTTAATGAGAACGACACACGTGATTTGTAGTCAACACTAAGTGACATGTTTGCGCAATTTGACCATTTGTAATCTGAGAATGGAAACGAAGAGCACTTTTCAAATTTCTATTAAGGACCAACGTGAGAATATTATTACAACACGTCAATTTTAACAATGATTGAAGGTTGCAAAATTAAATATAAAATGATTTATTAATAGCATACGTAGTGTCAAATTTGCAAACAAGCAGCGTATCTTTTAAGAATAATAAAGCACCAGAAAATAAAGATAATATTCTAATTACATTGCAAATTAATGAATAATTTAAGAAATGTATTTTTGTTATATTAATGTATCACAGATTCTAGGTAAAGTATTAATTTAATTTACTAATTACTTAGGAGATTGTATTTGAAATATAATTACAATTTGTAAGGTGTTAATCAGCACACCTTTTAAGCTAGTAGATATTTGGTAGCAGTTCTTACTTAAGTTTTTGTGCAATTATAGCACAATTTGCAGTTTTTAACCGAGTTTAATCCCTTTGACCAGCCAGCTTCCAATTTCATTTATGGCATAAACTCCTGACAATTTCATGCTCTTCAGAAGAAACACAATGTCCTATTATCGTTTTGTGATCGTTGAATATGATCACTCTAGCGTTTTAATCTCCTTTCTATGTATGATGCGGGTATACCGTTTTCTGTTGTTTTTAGATTCAAGTGACGAAAACTTATGAAATGATATTTTAAGTTTAAACTGATCAATTAATTTAATTAATTGATTTATTGTAGCAACAATGGTAAATTGTTTAAATAGAGAAAGAAATTTAAAACGAAAAATGTATGAATGTAATATTTGAAATCTAAAATGATAAATTATTATGCGAAAATAATAAAACTCGCAATGTCAGCACATGGTCTCATTAGAACGTGTTTAACGAGCGTAGCGTAGGCGTGAAAATGAAAACGTTGAGGCTCTCGTGGTGTAAAAAGGCTAAATTCCTCATAAAAATACAAGAAATGAGAGAGAACGTTCGCCCTTGAACACATAAAACCAAAAAAAAAAGAAAAAAAATAGAAAAGGAAAAAAACCACAAATTTTAGTGAAGCTATTTTACTGAAACTTATTATATCATTTTAACAGCTATATATAAAACGTTGAATTATTTCCTTTCGCGCAGAGCAATTTTATTTCAAATTTCTAGCTTCAGAATGATAATTACGTATTTGTAATTATCAACAAGCTTTAAAAATATGGAATATTCAGCCAGATGAAATATAGGTAAAGTATTTAGAAGAAAACAGATTGAAATGTTTTATGTAAAACGATTAAATTAAGTGGTTGGAACTGGGGAAAGATTCTTTACGATTTGGAAACTCAAGAGAATATGGCAGTCACCGATATCGGTAATTTACAGCTTAAAATTAAAAGCGAGAGATCCATGATGTAATTAATTTTTAGTCTCGTTAATTTATCGATTTAGCCATCTTCCTCTGTATTTGTTGAATTTATTAGTAAGCATTACTTATTACTTCGTATGTTTCTTTTTTCTATCAGATCTAAAAGTTGTTGAGGAAGTAAGGGCTCAGATACCTACATTTTCTCAGAGACGTACAGATTTGTACGACACTGTCTGTAAGAAGGAGTAACTCTACACTAAAACAGAAAATGTTTTTTTATAATATTTCTACTACGATATCCTTTTTTGTGAATTATTACTAATTTCTTATCATTTGTACTAAATGAATGACTCAATTAAGAAAACCAAAACGTTATAAATAATAATCTGTATATCTTGTCTTGTATCAACATGTAATTGGATATTATAATAATATAGGAATGCTATAATAATATAGGATAATAATATAGGAGAATAATAATATAGAAAAAAATACATGCTTTTAAACACCTTTAATATCGATCACAAAAATTGTTATAATTCACAATGATTACGCATACATAAAAGACCCCTTGATAGTAAAATTTACGATCAAAAGGCAATTACGTATCGTTTAACAACATTTAATTTATAACACCTTTTAAACATTTAGACAGATTAACACACAACACTTCTTATATATAAACATCAATTCGAAGTTATCAGCTTGGAGAAATTGATCGATTAATACCTGCAGATTGTCTGTCTCGATGAAAGACTTAAAGAGAGCAAAAACTTGCTTAAACAAAAACATACTTGCAGCTTCAACATCTTCAATATCGAGGAGATTCAAACTTTACAAATAAATGTAAATTGCGATGTAAAACAAAGCGATGTAAAAAGGGAAAAAGGAGGAAAGAAGGAACAGGGAAACAAAGAGAAGAAACGAATTTTCTCTTGCCAGGAATATAAGATGCTAAGTAATCTTCCTAAGTAATCTCCTCCAGCTTTTTCTAGTTTGATCAATAATTATTAGTACATGTTAGGAAAACAAATAGAATTTTTGTTCTCAAGCGAGGGATAATTTAAATTTTGTATGTACACAAAAATGTTAAATATCTGTAATAAACATGGTACAATCAATTTTTTTACATAAAATTATATTGTATAGGCTATTGCTATTTAAACATTTTAAATTGGATGAAGAAAAAAATGACGCAAATAAAACGTAGGACATTTTAATTAAAGAGACTAATATAGAGATTTATCTACTTAACTGTGATTAAATCATCTCCACTTAACGCTCTACCTCTTCTATTAATTATGCTTCGTTAAACTATGATTACAGAGGATGGGGTTTTTGATAAAATGACATTCTGACAAATATATATAGATCGATATATATAGATATAGATAGACAAATATATAGATTCTTACAACAGTAGTTATGAATGAACAGTAGTTATTGTATCAATTCCGTTCTTCAGAAGCTTCATTTGTGAAAAGACAATTCGCCAGAATATGGATTCACTGTAGCTATAGCTATAGGATTTCAATCTAGTTGACAGACTTGCTTTACGTAGAGAATATCTGTCTCTTGTTCTACCTTATCGCGATTCTCTCCTCATCTTATACGCTTTGTCGAGCAAAGTAATATTGGCATATATCTCGGCTCTGGTTACAATCATTAGTTTCCGCCTAAACGGTTAGAATCACATAGCTCGCGCTCTACTCTCGTTTATTCAACATTCAGGCCATATGGTCGCATGCGACGAGTTTTATGTTAATTCCGACCGATTACACTACCTTTCTTTCGTTTACAAGGAACGACGAGACTGGCAGTTGCGTGATTTCCAATGCAAAAGCCGCGATATCTGCTCGATAACCTAACCTCAACCGATTTTGTTGTACTCTTCTTATGTGGACTTCGTTTGTACCACTTTCGTAACAAAAATAGAATACGTAGAACACAGCATTCCGTTATGCGATATTGTCGATTCCTAACATCTGAAAAATCAGAGATAATTATTTCCCTACAGTTGTACATTTGTGTGAAAAATTACGAACGTAAAGTTGTTTGGTGCATGCACAGTCCTCCCCGCCCCTGCATTTGCGTGGACATGCTAGAAAGATTCACTTTTCCACGGTGAAACTGTATGTATTATAATTTCATTTTTACAAAGGTCGAACATCCTACTATGCATAAATTTAATATTAATATAAGCAGGTTTCGTGTTAAGTATTACATCGGACGTATAAGCACACGTGTGTACGAGCCTTGGTTTTAAATGTCTTATAGTAGACACCGAAAAGATTATTCAGTTGGATATCTGCCTCAACATCAATATTTTACTAGGAGATAACATGTTAAGAACACGTTGGTGGATGGCATGGGAGATGATGAATGAAGACATACTTCTGTGAGATACATAAAATAGTAGTCAGAACGTATTTTGGCGCTTGGGGACAGCAACAGCTTTTTTTTTATTTATTTGTTGGAATTACAATCAATTCTCGCGTTGAGAATTTTCAGTAATTTTTCTGGCGTGGCGCAGTGACATGGCTGTTTATTTACAATAAGTTAATACTTATTATAGATAGGTATAATTTATAAGTATTATAAGTAAGTTCATATGCTTAATTTGGATAATTAAATCAATCTATGGAGTAGTCCAGTGATTAGGGGGTTTCGGTGTTTCTTGACTCTTTTGCTATATCTGTCGCTATATTTTGTTATTTCCTCTTTGACTGTAGGTATCTTGAGGTCGCGATGGATGGTTTCGTTGGTAACATACCAAGGTGCGTCTATTAAGGCTCTTAGCGCTTTCGATTGGAATCGTTGTAGTATTTCGATGTTGGAATTACTTGGACAGCAACAGCTGGTGATACTGTCATACACCTCCATTTATAAACTTTCGAAAATCGATGTGACCTTCAAACTTTAGTGTATTCTGTTTCATAGCACAAAATGTTTCCGAAATGTAAGTTTATTGTTACAATAAACTTGACTAGTGGCTCTGAAATACTATCCTTGAAAAAACAATGGGGAAATTGGAGCAAAAAAAAAAAAGAAGGAAATAAACAAAGACCTTGTTGGTTCGTAAAAATAAAATATGCTACAGGAAAAACTTTTTCCAACGGATTGAGATGCGACAAGCTTTAAAAGCTATGACGCGAATCGAGCGTTTGTCTACAAGAGCGCTTTTTCGGTGGATATATATGTCGGAATGACATTGGGGATAGGGTTGTCGGTGTTTGAGGAGTCTTCATTGAAGGTAGCCATCGTTGCGGTGTAACGAAGATACGATTTATTGACACAGGTATGAATAACACAGGTTTTGACAATCTACCACGGCGATGAGACGTCCGCGACACTAGTGACAGTGGTCTCCGGTTCAATAACGAATCCGCGGCCAGCGGGATGGCAGATGGGCGTTCTCGCTGAATCTAAGTCTGACTCGTAAAAATAATTGCTGAGCGTAAAGACGTTACTCTTTGGTCGACGGGAGCGCGTAAAAGAATGCCCGTCCCGTCCCGATGATGCCACAGAGGAAAACTATAATGGGGTGTGTCTAAGGATACGAGATCATCGGATTCGTCGAGAGAAGCCTTCGTTCAGAAAGTAAGGGAAATTGGCGTTGCTGCTAATTGGTCAATCTCCATACCGGTGGTTAGAAAGAGATGCTAGCCGCCCTCGAGGGAAAGTTGCTAGTGGAAGACGCCGCTCGTTGAAAAATGGGTCTCCCCTATTTTCCCGTAGTTAGGACAAAGACTGTTTGTCTGTTTGAAGGACTTTAGTTGACTAAATCTTAAGATTTATAACGGGCCCTCGAGCTAGCCGAACATGTACTGCGGAGACGCAGCGACATCTGGCAATCATCTTACTCGAAGAATAGGGTCTGCGTGTGGCGAGCCACAGGACAGAAACCGTTGGAATGTTTACTGTCGCGTGTCGCCACGAATATTTCTTTTAAGGAGAGCTATAGAATTACTCCATACCTTTGTTAGGCAAAGCGTTCATCCCTTGACCGCGGCTACGTTGGGCGACAGACTGTCACCTCGAGCCAAAGCTCACCGTCACTAATCTCGAGCAATTACAATCGGATTGAATAACTACAATTGTTCAATTACAGCTATAGTAGATTCTAGGTTACAATGTTGCGGGATTATCTAAAATTCCAAAGGCTCCGGTGTTCTTTCATCTCCGACATATAATTATATAATGACTCATTGAAAACCAGCTTTCATTTTCTGTTGATAGTATGGTAAGAAAATGTGAAGTTCGAACGCTTGTAACAATTGCCTGAGTTGCGTCATCCTTGGTTTTAGGAAAAGATAGGGAAGTCACTGAAGGGTGTCGCGGCTTCGATGTCTTTCGTAGCTGCGACGAGGAGGCCTCTCGGTTGTTCTTTGAACAATCGTCAACGTGGACGAACGTCAAAGCGAAACCACGCGAATTCGGCATTTCCGATAATACGGAACATTGTAAACGCGACTGCGTTGAATTCGTTCGATTAATTCCTAGCAGTATCTATAAACAGTGAACTTAAGGCCCATACACAACTGCATACGCTAGGTTGTAAGAAATAATAGCTATATAAGTATGTAGCGGCGCATGAGTTAGAGAACGATGCAAATCGAGAGCGACTCATATTATTGTTTTGCCTCGTGACACTTACACAGTCTTGACGTACATGTAACGTCAACAAATATCTCCTACAGACTCAGGAAACCTGAACCGCCTTGCACACGACACCGACTCCCAAAACAAAGGAATATGAATTCGGCACATAGGCATAAGATAAACGAACATCTAGAAGGGCTGTGTCTTGATCGAGTCTTTCAGTCTTTCGGTAACGGTCAAATCGCACACTTGTAATCCTATTATAAAATAAAGGTACCTCGACCTCTGGTTCAAGAACCCAACATTTTTTTATTATTATTTTCCCATTATTTTTACGTGACATTTTGGCGATCCTGCCAGGATCCATTCGCTTCAGTGTAAACGAAGTTACGATTTCGGTCTACGGACATTATTGAAGATCGAAGGATTCGAACTACTTGTGTTATGAACATTGCTGTCAATAATTTACCACGGTGGACCAAATCAACGGGGCCACTGTCAGCATAGAACAAATCAACAGAACGAGTTTGACACTCAAACAACACATTTGAACGCGCCACAGAGGAAAACACCTCATTCTACGAACTTACGTATCAAGGTGAGAAAAGTCGGAATTCTTTTAAACAATATAGAACGCGAAAAGTTAGTTTCTCTAGTAACTCTAGCGAAGAGACAATATGAACAAGAAAGACACAAAAGCCGAGACAAGTTTACCCTCTACAAGTGGAGTTCAAAATAAACGGGATCACTCGATTCCTCTACCAGAGCAATTTTAGACTTAATACAGAGACAGAACGAAGAATTTCGACAACAATTTAACGAAATAAAGAATGCTTTAAAATTAGCGAACGAAGAAAATAGAAAACGCGCTAACGAAATGGAAATATTAAGTAGAAACCTCTCTCGTGTTAAACTACCACAAATAAACGTAAAATCAACTGAATTCGGTTCGATGATGACTGACGATGACGATAATATATCAGTATTAAAACACGATACTAATCCACCTCCACCTATGCCACAAAAGCCACCAACATATGTCCAACCATCCAATCCAACAGCTGGAAACTCTGGAAATCTAAAAGCTGTTTAGTATCTCCGATACTAAACGGAGAAAAAGATATAAGTGTAGAAGATTTTATTCGTGAAATAAAAGAAATGAGAATGATGTGTAGCGAACAAACGTTATTATTAAAAATGATCAAAATAGAGAAAATTGTAGGAAAAGCCGCAATGACAATCCGCAATATCCATATTAGCGAATTCGAAACTGTGTACGAAGGATTAAGACGTAACGTAGCTACTCAAGCATTAGTAAGAGAACACCAAGATCAGTTAAGAGTGATAAAGCAAGGAATAACCGCAAGCGTGCAAAATTATAACATTAGATTTCGACGTGTTTTCAACAAACTTCAATACAGCATTACCAATGAATATAAAGACGAACTAACTCGATGAGCGATGAACGATCGACTATACATGGTTTCTGTGATTGACTATGTAAGAGGCCTTCGTTCAGAAATAGGACACGTGCTATTGGCTAATCCCCCCCCCCAAACATCATCGATGCAGAAAAAAAGGCAATGGACGTGGAAAAATACTTTCGCGAAGACAACGCTCGCAGACGGATGACACGACAAACAACCACTCCACCATCTTATCGTAACCAGACGTCTCGTCCAGTAGGTAACCGCTTCACGATTACAAGTAACATGAATAACAAAACTCCACCCACACAAAACAGTCTACCAAGAATGAATAATTTTACAAAGTTTGAAAATCGACCATTAAACGAAAGGCCACAAACGAAATGTTTCAAATGCAATCGATTGGGACACCTTGCCAATCAATGCCAAAATTTTCGAATACCGCCTCAAACAGAAGCCCCTCCAGGAATAAACTACAATCAAGAACAATCAGAATTAACAATGTTACCTCAGGAAGACTACCCACAATACGACTACAATTACTAGGACGACCAGGATTGCGATTTCTCGTTGACTCGGGAGCAGGAATCAACTTGCTTAAACGAGGATGCTACCCAGGAAGAACAATAATACCAGACACATAGAAATTCTCCATGGAACATTCCAAATACGAATCCAATTCCAAAATTAAACTAAATTTATTCAACAAAGAGATAGAATTTTCCTTAGTAGATGATAATTTCCCTATCATAGAAGACGCCATATTAGGCTTACCCGGTTTAAATCAATATCGATTCGAACTCTCCAATAAAACATTAAAATTAGATAATAATACTCTTCTGCTGCAGCAAGAACCAACCCTCGCATCGGGAGAAATCGTTCAAAAAATTGTATACTTCGACGGAGAGCCAACGCCAGTATGCTTTATCAATGGTGGTAAGTTTTCAGTCCAAATTTCTAACATTATTGAAAATATAAACACTGTAGATCAAATCGAAAAATTCAAATCTTTGATTCGACTATCGCACATAGAAAAACCTCTTAGAGAACCTACGTAGTATTTTCGTCTGTACCTACTTAAATTATATTTATCTTATTTTCCTTTAAGCATTCGTGAACGTAGTGGTAATGAACTTCAATGTGTTTAGAATTTTTTGTGAAATTTCCGTACTTTGCTATACTTATCACCCCAGAGTTATCGTCATAAATTTTTACAGGGTTATTGTCTAGATTTACATTGAAGACCTTCATAATTTCTCTAATAAACATTAATTCACTCACCGCTTCCGATAGAGCTACATACTCTGCATACGTCCAGGCTTTTGTCACACACCTTTGTTTTTTAGATTTCCAACCGATTACATTTCCATACAATTTAATTACATATCCAGAAGTAGATTTTCTATCTAAATGATCTCCTGCCCAATCAGCGTCCACATAACACTCTATCGTTTCACACTTTTCATTCCTTTTCTAATGTAACCTTAAATCTTTAATATTAAATATTTCAATATTTCGGTACAAATATTTCAATATTCGCAAAGCATATTTAAAATGTGTCTCGCTACAACAATCTTGAAATCTACTTAAGATAATTCACACTATAACTTATATTGGGTCTGGTATTTGTACTAATATACAGCAATGCACCAATTAAGTTCTTGTATCCAATGTCATTTCTGTTTATCTCAGCGTTTTCTATTTTTAAATTTGTTTCCGTTGGTGTACAGTACAATTTGCTGTTTTGTAATTTATATTTATTCGCCAATGATTCAATGTATTTCGTTTGGCTTAGTTTCATTTCATTTTTTATATAATCATACTCTATATTTATTCCAAAATATTCTTTCACTTCACTTAAATCTTTCATTTAAAATTTATCAGGTAATAGCTTCTTTACATTTTGTATCCTTTTTTGTTTTTACTACAGATTAACAAATCGTCTACATATATTAGCAAATAAACAACATTTTCCCCCTCTCCATGAGTATATAGGCACAACTCTATGTTATTCTTCTTAAAATCCAATGTGGTCACATACCTATCAAAACACTCATACCAGTCCCTCGGACTTTCTTTTAACCCATAATGCGCTTTCGATAATTTACAAACTCTATTCGTTCCGTCTGCATATCCCTTTGCTTGATTTACATATACCTCCGAACTTACTTCGCCATTTAAAAAGGCAGTCTTTACATCCATTTGCTGAATGATTAATCCATTTTGACAACAATATGATAGAAGAGAAGAGAATATATGTCATCAACGACTACGTTTCTTTGTTGAAATCCTCTTACCACTAATCTAGCCTTATACTTGTCATCTGATTTTCTCGTGTAAACCCATTTTACATCTAATACTTCTTTGCCTTTTCCCCTCTCTACCAATTTCCAAGTTTTGTTTTTATAGAGACACTCTATTTCTTTATCCATAGCCTGTTTCCAATCTTCACTGTTTTCACAACAAATCGCCTCCTCAAATGTGCAAAGGATATCTACTCTACAATAATTTGCGTGAATCTCACTACTGTTTTCCTTTTCTGGAGACCTTACTGGAGTTTTCTTATTACGTGTAGATCTCCTAGGAATCTTTAAGCTTTCAAAACTATTATCATTTTCATCTTCTTTACTTTCTAACTGTTCCTTATTCATGCTGTCCAATAAATAATTATCTTTACTATCGTCGCTAACTGCATCGAATGAATTCTCCTCAAAACCGATACATTTTTGTCTGTTTCTACGACCTCTACATGTCGCTACTGTTATTTTTACACCTAATAGGACTCTCTAACCTACTTCACTATATCCTAACAGAATTCCCATATCTGCCTTCTTATCCCATTTAGAAACTCTTTTTTGTTCTGGCCTTCTTACAAAAACTTTACTTCCATATAGATGTAGATTTTTAACACTTGGTTTTTTCCCGAAGAATATTTCAAAAGGTGTCTTTCTTTCTATAGTATTCGCTAATATTCGATTTTTCAAGCATGCCGCTGTACAAACTATTTCCGGCCAGTACCTTTTATGTACTTTCGCTTCCGCTAACAAGCAACGCGCCATGTCCATCACTGTTCTATTATACCTTTCCGCTGTCCCGTTTAATTCATGTACGTATGTTGGGCAATTATTTATTCTTATACCATTATCCCTAGCAAATTTATAAATTCGATTATTTAAATATTCTTTACCATTGTCGCATCTTAATATTTTTAACCTCTTGCCCGTTAAATTTTCAGCTTCATTTACGAACTGTACGAAAGAATCAAAGACCTCATCTTTTGATTTTATACAATAGATCCTAGCTATTTTACTATAATCATCGATAAATAAAATGAAATATTTTTCTCCATTGAATCCGGTAGTCTTAAAGGGACCACATACGTCCGTATGAATAATTTCCATTATTTCCTTAGCCTTAGTTCGATTATTTTTGAAAGGTAAGTTATGCATTTTGCTTTCTTTACACACCCTACATTTCAAAAGTTCCTTTTCAAATTCATTCGGTATGCCAGTCACTAGCTGCTCTTTACCCAAAATCTCTAAATATTTAAAATTTACGTGTTCTAGCATCCTATGCCATCTTTCCTTTTTACTCATATCACTACGTTCGCCACTGTTTACTAAGTGCTTCTTCCTTTCAATACACTTTTCATTTTATATGTACCATTCTCTTTGACCGCTAAAGCTGTAAGTTTATTGTTCTCATCTATTATTTTTGCAATATTTCCTTTTGAAATAACCATATTATTATTCGTTAACTTGCCGAAACTAATCAAGTTTGCGGACATTTCTTTCACATAAAAAATTTTATTCATATTTATTTTATTTCGTTTTTCAAATGCTTCAAAATAGCTTATAACATTTCATACTTTTGTTGCCTTTATCGATCTATTATCGCCCAAATATATGTCGGGTTAACATTAGAATTAGGGTTAGGGGCGTAAAGCGACTCTTCGTTTGGATTACACGTCGTCGTTATGCAATAGAGAAGACACTGGCTAGTGCAAATACGATTACCATAGAACTGGACAAGTAACCGTGGTGATTAGATACTCGAGAGACTAATGACAATGATCCTAGGTTCAATAACGAATCCGCGGACAACGGGACGGTAGTCGTACGCACTCGCAAAAATCTAAGTCGGATTCTGTGTTAATATTCGCTGACCGTAAGGAGTTAATCCTTTTTTGTCGATGAGACCGCAAGAGAGAATGACTTTCCGTCCCGGTGATACCCCAGAGGAAAACTATGACGGGGTGTGTCTAAGGACACGAGATCATCGGCTTCGTCGGGGACATCCTACGTTCGGAAAGTAAGGGAAATTGACGTTGCTGCTAATTGGCCAATCTCCATATCGGTAGTTAGAAAAGGATGCTAGCTGCCCTTGAGGGAGGGCTGCTAGTGGGAGACGTCGTTCGTGGAAAAATAGGTCTCTCCTGTCTTCCCGTAACTGGGACAAAGACTGTGTATCTGTTGAAGGATTTTAGGTAACTAGATATTAGTGGTTATGACGGTCCTCGGGCTAGCCGATCACGTACTGTGGAGACGCGTCGACATCTGGTAAACATCCTGCCCGGAGAATAGGATCTGCGTGTGGCGAGCTACGGGACAGAAACCGTTAGAATGTTTACTGCCACGTGCCGCTACAAATCTTTCTTTTAAGGAGAGCTATAGGAATACTCAATGCCTTTGTTAGATGGAGAGTTCGTCCCGTTGACCGCGGGCACGTTCGGCGACTAATTGTCGCCTTGAGCCCAAGCTCATTGTCACAAGTCTCAAACAAATACAATTGGTTAGAATGACGGCAAATCGTTTAGTTACAACTGTAGATTTTAATTACAACGTTTTTATGGATTTTCCCGAGGTTTCAGAGAGAAGGCACCGGTGTCCTCTTATCTCCGACATATATTTATCAAAATAATTTACGTCGTTAATAATGTGATCGGTACAACCGCTATCTAATAGGCATGTTATTTCGTTACCACTTATCTCGTTCATCTCGCTGCTGTGTGCTGCGTGCGCTGTTGCCATCCATATGCCTGCTCCTGAGTTGCCATATTCGCTCGTGCCGGCTGCTGATTGACGATGGAAGTTTCCACGCCCCCCGTTCGTATTGCCTTTGTTTCCTCTTCCTCTGCTGCGACCACGTGTTGACCCACGCCGATAACTGTTACTGCTTCCCGCTTGGACGCCATTTTGACACTCTCATGCAAAATATCCCCCTCTTCCACATTTGAAGCATCCTTCCTTTTTTGCAGCAAAGGCATTAGTTTTCATTTCTCCTCGATTAGACTTATCTTTCTTTTCCGCTATTTCTATTTTATTCTTCACGCATGCTACCGTTTGTTTCTCTTCTTTCACTGCATCTATTATATCCGCTATGTAGCTATACTCTTCGGGTAACGTATTGTTTTCGCACGTTCGCGGGGAGACGCGATCTCGAAGAAGCGCGCCAACGGGAGTCGTAAATTCCCGTTACGATTTGCTAATCGACGCCGCGAATCGCTCGATCCCTTATTTCGTTTAGGATAATAAGGGTAGTTAAATGAAAGATAACGCTGTTGCTAACAGGTTATTATATATTTTCACAAACCAACAACTTCGGTGTAACACAAAATGAATATTTGTTATGAGATGACTACGAATGAGTGCGACC
>NW_022883774.1:0-33942 GCF_011952255.1 Bombus vosnesenskii
GCTCTCGACATCTCGTGTAATCATTGTCCGCACTCGCAGCGTATCTCGAATCGTAGCTATCCAAGCTCTATCTAATAACCGCGCATTCGCGAACCGAATACAATCGCGAATCCTGCATCAAGTGTACTCATTGACATTAGAGTGAATAAACATTTATCGTTCAAGAAATCTGAGTTTTCCTTCCGACCCTATCACGACATACCACCTCAAATTGGTGACCCCGACGTGATTATCCCCGAGTGCTCGTGAAATGTAACACAATGAATCTAAATCAGTTCGAAATGACCAATAACGCCCACTCCGCACGTACGAAGGCCGGCGGGGACAACGCAGACTCGATTAGCGCCCTTCTCCACGTGCCACCGTTCTGGTCTGACGACGTCGACTTGTGGTTCAAGATGCTGGAAGTGCAGTTCGAAACTGCCCGGATCACTAGTGACCAAGAAAAATACCAGGTCGTCATCGCGAATCTCGACAAGTCGCACGCGAGATTAATTCGAGACGTATTCGACGCCGCACCGGCGACAGAGCGTTACGTCAAAAAGGAGCTCATCAAGCGATTGGGAGAGTCGTAGGCCAAGAGACTCCGACAGGTAATCGAGAACGAGCAAATGGGGGACAGGAAGCCCTCTCAGTTTTACCGTGATCTCAAAAGCCTAGCCACCAATTCGTTAGCAGACGATGTCATTTTCACCGTCTGGGAAGGTCGACTTCCACAGCGCATACGGAGCATCCTAGCCTCTGTACAGAACAACGATCCGGACTCCCGCATACAAATTGCCGATAACATTTACGAAGCCACCCTGGAATCAGGGCAGATCGCCGCGACCAGCGCAGGCCGACTACCTGCGATAACCCTCCCACCTGGCCAGAATAGCGGAATAGGCGACGCCATGGCAGCCTTCGCCAACTTGGTCACCGAGCGGGTAGCGCGAATGGACGCCCATATGAGCGAGATGCGAGCGCTAGTAGCCGAGCAAAGAAGCAATGAACACCGTAGGGCACGAGTACAATCACGCTCGCGTACACGATCCCGCCGCCGTTCGCGCCCTCGCGATACGCTGCGGCAAGACGGGCTGTGTTACTATCACACACAGTTCCGAGAAAGCGCGAGAAAGTGCACACCCCCTTGCTCCTGGAACTCGGAAAACCGGACCAGCCGTCCGTAAAAGCGGCAAACGACGACGGTTTGGCATCTCGCCGCATATTCGTAACGGACAAGAACTCGCGGATCTCCTACCTCATCGACACCGGCGCAGATGTTTGCGTATACCCGCGCAACAAGCTACACGGACACGTGAACAGAAGCGAGTACGAGCTGTTCGCGGCCAACCTGTCCCTACCTAAACCTGTCCCTACGCAGAGCATTTAAGTGGGATTTTACCGTAGCCGACGTCAAAACACCCATCATTGGCATGGATTTTCTAAGCCACTACGGGTTGCTCGTGGACCCGCGAAACAAAAGGCTTATCGATACGATAACACAGACGTCATCAAGGGGATACACCGCCACAACAGACGAAGCGTCCGACAAGACCGTCATCGGCGAATCACCATACCACCAACTCCTGGCAGAATTCCCGGACCTCACCCGCCCACGGATCTTCGGAAAAGAGAGAATTCGACACGGTATGCTACACCACATCGAAACTACACCTGGTCCACCAGTCTACAGCAAACCGCGTCGGCTTGCACCTGATCGACTTAAAGAGGTAAAAGCGGAATTTGAACACATGATCGAGCAAGGCGTGATGCGACCATCGAAAAGCCCGTGGGCATCACCCCTGCACGTAGTGCCGAAAAAGGACGGAAACCTGCGTCCATGTGGCGACTACCGTGCGTTGAACGCCCGCACCGTACCCGACAGATACTCACCGCCACATATCGAAGACTTCGCGCAACATCTGCATAGTAAGCGAATCTTTTCAAAAATCGATCTAGTCCGCGCTTACCACCAAATTCCGATTGCGTCCGAGAACATTGAAAAAACCGCGATAACAACGCCTACCGGACTTCTCGAAACAACAAATATGATGTTTGGACTTCGGAACGCCACGCAAACATGTCAGCGGTTCGTCGACGAAATCATACGCGGGCTCGATATCGTCTACGCGTACATCGATGATTTTCTCATAGCCTCGAACGACGAAAACCAACATCGCGAACATTTGAAAATCTTGCTCAACCGTCTCAATAATTACGGCGTTGTGATAAACCCCACGAAATGCGAATTCGGCGTGCACGAAATCACATTCCTCGGATACTCGGTAAACCCCGACGGAATTAAGCCGCCGCCCGAAAATGTCGAAGCGATTGTAAAATTGTCGAAGCCCGCGAACGCCAAGCAACTACGTAGGTACCTCGGTATGATAAACTTCTACCGACGTTTCATACCGGGGACCGCAAAAACACTTGAGCCGCTCAACGACCTGTTAAAAGGCGCGAAAAAGGGCAACGCGCTCATCGAGTGGTCGGAGCAGTAGGAAAACAGCTTTCGCGAATCGCAACGTGCACTCGTGGACGCCACGATGCTGGCGCATCCGATACCAGGTGCGCCTATCAGCCTCACGGTAGATGCGTCCGACTACGCAATGGGGGCAGTATTACAACAACGCGCGAATAACCAATTACAACCGCTAGGATTCGCAACGAAATCTTTGACCCCCGCTCAGCAAAAATATAGCGCGTACGATCGCGAACTACTCGCGATATACACCGCAGTCAAACATTTTCGACACGCCTTAGAAGGCAGAAACTTCACAATATAGCGACAACCGTTGCCTCGGCCCTCCTCTCTACATAGATAGCTCGTTTCGGCGTACCTTCAAAAATAACGACTGATCAAGGACGCCAGTCCGAATCAAACCTATTCAATGAACTATGCCGGTTGCTCGGCATTAAGCATTTACGCACAACAGCCTATCACCCCGCATCCAACGGAATGGTAGAGCGCCTACATCGACAATTAAAAGCAGCAATAAAATGTCACAATACGAGCATCTGGGTAGAAGTCCTACCAATTGTTTTGTTAGGCATAAAAACCGCTATCAAGGAGGACCTGAACGCAACGGTAGTCGAAATGGTTTACGGTACTGGCATACGATTGCCGACAGAATTCTTCGTACCAACGAAGCAACAGGCCAACTCGGAATTCGCGAACCGTTTAAAGGAGCGAATAGAGAAAATCAGTCCTCACCCGATTACGCGACACGGCGAGAAGAAAACCTTCGTGTTCCGCGAGCTCGAAACATCACCATACGTATTTATACGCCATGACGCTCCAAGCTCTATCTTATAACCGCGCATTCGCGAACCGAATACAATCGCGAATCCTGTATCAAGTGTACTCATTGACATTAGAGTGAATAAACATTTATCGTTCAAGAAATCTGAGTTTTCCTTCCGACCCTATCACGACATACTACCTCAAACAAATAAATCAAAATCGTATGTTATAAATAAAATCTGACTTCACGAGGTGTTGATCCCTCATAAAAGAAGTCTTTTATATCTCGCAGATGATTCATAACATGACGTCTACTTTAACTTGTTCCTTATACCTCCTTGTCGAAAAAGTTAATAGTTTACAAATTCGAACATTACATATGTGACGGAAGAAAAGAGAGAGAGAGAGCGTTTCGTCCTGGGACTACCGGTGGACTTGTCAGTAAGGCTATGCTCGGTAGTCCCTGCCTTAGACGTAGAGTGAGTCTCGCTAGGTGCGGTATTTATATCAATCGCTCGTATATTCGACCCCTAGAGAGTTAGACAGACAGACTCGTTGTCGTCGTAGCCCTCTAGTGTTGGCGGTTGGTACCCGCGGCTCGACCTGTCGGCGTCCTATTGATACCGATCCGCCACACATATCTACATAACATCGGCCATTATATTTGCCAAACCAAATTTGTTTTCTTGTAACGTTCTGTGATTAATTAATGCTACAACAAACTTAATATAGATTGTCACGTGCAAAATTTGCACGATAAATCAGATGACTACGATACAATCTTCAAATACGATCGTATCTTTCGTATACAAATTGATAGTTTCCACCTAACTGACAGATTTTTATACCCTTGGAAAAATAACGTCTTGACGAACAATTCACGCCAATCAACGCCAAGAATGAATCACGCAAATTCTACTGGAAGTCCTCTATTCACTTTTTCGATTTATCATCAGCTGGAAACATCAAAATTATCGGCTGGTGATTGGGAATTAATCGAAAAATAAATTACAAGCATTGAGACACGCGAGTGCCCGTTTCTTTCTCTATTTTTCTGTCTGCTTGTTGGAATATTAAGGCGCAGTCACGGCCCGCCAAATTTATTCCCGTTCCGTAGTGCCCTGTGTCGGTGAAAAAAGTTTGAAATGCCGGATTCGAAGGCGTGGAATGCCAACAGCCACGACAGAGAGCCCTCTTCTCTCTTTCTGGTGGAAAGACGAACGGGTGCACGCGTATGCTCGGACGCTCTGACGCACGAAGAACCGCCCGTGAACAGAAACCAGACACGCGTGTAACGTAAAACCGGGCCGTCGATGAAAAACGAACAAGACTTTCGCGACCGATGGGCGTTTTCAATGACAGATCGAATCGTTCAGTTTCACGGTTCGTTCGGGGTCACAGTAGCGTTCATCTTGGCATAAAAACGCGCTAGAGACGATTTCTCATACATTGGTTAAAGTTGATGTGTGTTTCGGCGAATTGTCGTTTGGAGGAGCGATACACCTAAAGAAACGCACATATTCATAAGAATCTACGTTTCGTATTCTTCGTATCGATATCTTTATTTTTATTGGTCGTATCATATTCGATGTAATAGTTGGTTTTTTAGCTAGTGAATTAACAAGATTTAATAAGAAATTTAGTACAAATGCTCCATGCGTCGTGTTTGACACGTCGTTGTTAAACTCTCATTTATAGGAAATTCAAAGCTGTATTTTCTCACCCAGCTTAAACCTTACGAACTCTTTTCACACGTTTCACCCGTCATTGAACGAAACGATGAAAACGTTCATCCATCCACGTCTCTCCAGTAATAATCCAATTAACCTGTTTCCCCAATAAGTCGAAATCCGCGATCGAAACGTGAGATCGCGAAGAAAAATGCGCGCCTACTTTAGGATCGCGCCATCTAACAACGAAAGAAGAAAACTTCGTGAGCCAGCAACTACTTTGTCCAAAAGTGGCTTTATTCGAAAAGTCTGCTGTTCAGCGTGTTCGCGCCAGCAGCACCAGAGATCCCTTATTACGGACCATTTAAGTAATGAGCCGGCACTTAGCAGCGCCGCTTGTCTTTCATTCTTCTCGTGTCTCTGTGATCGTCGTCGCCGTCGTTGGTGTCGTCGTTGGACCTGTGTCATACTTCGGCTTTTTTTCCTTTCATCCTCGCG
Organism: Bombus vosnesenskii; assembly: GCF_011952255.1. Classification (NCBI taxonomy): domain Eukaryota; kingdom Metazoa; phylum Arthropoda; class Insecta; order Hymenoptera; family Apidae; genus Bombus; species Bombus vosnesenskii. Next base: position 5,395 of record NW_022883774.1, read on the forward strand.
TCTCAGACTCGGTAGCGTGGTACGGAAGGAGGGACGGGCACCGAGCTTCGAGTGACAATGAGCAAGCGAAGAGGAACGGCCGTCTACTACTGGGACCCACCATTAAAGTTCGTGCTTCTTTCGGAGCACGTCTGCACACCCCAGGGCTCCTTCTCCTTCGCTAACAATGCCACTTTGCAGACTTCGCAGTTATCTTCAGCCGGACGACCTTCGGCTAAGGCTTCCTAGCTGGCGTGCACCAGAGACACTGACCGAGAACCCTCTTGCTTTTGGTCTTTCGTTGCCAGTTGACTCATTCATAGGGAACACCATTGTCGGAGAATTAGTTTCAGAACGAAGGAGAATTGTTGGTGATCTTTAGTTAATTTAGAGCGGAAGGTTTCGTAATTTGTAATTTGTAGTTTACAACAGAAATTCCTATTGTTTATTAGGGAACTTATGCCGCAGTTCCTTACATTTGAGGGAGGTCTATGGTAGAAATTTTTATGGTAGAAAAATATCGTAGGAGTCAGCCTCCATTATAATAATACGGATACAGCTGTGCATATTTTACTTTGTAATTTTAACACGAAAATATCCAGTGATCTTCGGAGTATTTGAAAACATTTTGGAAACAATTAATTTGTTAACTGCGGAGTTTATTTCCTTACATTTGGGGAAGGTCTATGGTAGAAATTTTTATGGTAGAAAAATATCGTAGGAGTCCGCCTCCATTATTAATAATACGGATACAGCTGTGCATCTTTTACTTTGTAATTTTAACACGAAAATATCCAGTGATCTTCGGAGTATTTGAAAACATTTTGGAAACAATTAATTTGTTAACTGCGGAGTTTATTTCCTTACATTTGGGGGAGGTCTATGGTAGAAATTTTTATGGTAGAAAAATATCGTAGGAGTCAGCCTCCATTATTAATAATACGGATACAGCTGTGCATATTTTACTTTGTAATTTTAACACGAAAATATCCAATGATCTTCGGAGTATTTGAAAACATTTTGGAAACAATTAATTTTTAACTTTTTAAAGTTTAATTTCAAAAATGCCTCTATGGGGTGAGCAGGTAAAATCAAGCAATAACGAATAAACACGTCGAACGTAGTTAAGTGGTTAAGAGCACAAGAAGACAGTTCTTCGCATACCCGTCGACACTCGGACTATTCCTTCTAGCTAAACAGCTCTCTAGGAGAAAATCGAGCATTCCAATTCAGCAGAATCTTGAATTGTCTGGAAGCCCCGGAGGCAAAGCAGGGGAAACAACCGTTGAGCGAAAGGACGAGGAAAAGAGAGAAAGAAGGGAAACGAGAAGCGTCCGGTGACGTTGCAATTTTAATCGTCCTCCGGTTATCTCTTCTGGGCACACTGCGATACTGTGACACAACCGGTAATATTAACTTAGCAGACAGCTGTAAAAGTTAGTCGTGGTGATAATGTAGCATAAAGAATGGCTGTGTCCTGTGTCATCGAACGATCGATAAGCCGCTAGTTATCAATGTCCAAGCTAGATCTATTGTTCAGAAAAGAAAACAAAGGATGGTCGACCACAGAAAACGGTACACTTTCTTCCCTAAAGGCTATTCTGCCAGATGTGGTTAATCGAAGCAGTAGCTCAGATGTAAACTGTCCTCTTCTCTTTACTCTTAGTTAACCAATAGTTGGGCGAATCACCAGAAATTTACAACAGGGGCCCCAATCGGTGACCTGGAAATTCTGGGGCCTGAATACCTGTCTAACGAACACCTGTCTACTTCGATCAGTGTTTGCGTTACCGTTGCTTACCACCAGCCAAAATAAATAATTACAAAGCATGATTTAACACTAACTCTACCAGGCCTGGTCAAAAGGCCGTGTTTCAACATTTAATTTAGAATTGTACAGTCATTGTTGTTTCTTCTCTTCTTCTAACTTTATATAGATTCTTACGTCAACAAAAATTGAGAAATTGATTAGTCGGATAATATAAGAATTTACATAAAGTTGGAGCTAGCGTTAAGATAATAAATTCGCACTCTTATAAACCGATTTATAGAATACTGCTCCCACTATAGTAAAATGAAATATACTATAAATAGACGAAGAATTTCATATGTTGCTTAAAAACGTTTCTCGCAAAGAACCAATCTTTAATCTAAATATATATATATCCAAACTCCGGAATATACTCTGCCCGTTCCCAAATCTCATTCTATGCTAATTTGATTATCTGAAATCGCAGTGCACGAGTTTCAAGATCGACAGCTAATTTCGTCCGTGTCCAATCTTCATTATTCTCTTCTTCTCTGTTATTTGTTCTCGAAACAAAAGTTACGATACGTCTCTGTAGTTGCATACATTACAATGTTAACGGCTCGTTCTCCAACATTTCGAACAGCTTGAACAAATCTCGTTCCAATGGCCTGCCAATCAAGCCTAGTTGTGGAATAACGCAACACGCACAATATCAGCCGCATCTTCGTAGTTTGGTACATTAAAATAGTCAGTGGAATATAGTGGCATAGATTTGACTGCGAAATCCTGGGACACTCTATATAAGGAAAGGACCCTATCAAGGGAAGAACAAGATTCGAGTAAAACCTGATCGAACAGTAATATTCGTTGGAAAAACTTGTTAGATGGTAATATTTGCAGGAAAACATCGTCGCACAATTACGGTCACAAGGGAGACATGGTCACACGGTAACATTCGCAAGAAACTTTAATATGCCAATCACGCACAACGTCTGGATGCTTTAAGAAACAATGATCTTTCTATCTGCCGAAGAGCACACGACATTTTCCCACGCGAATCAAACTCGCCACGCGATAAAAGACCCGCCACTGGCCAAAAAACTGAGCGAAAGAAAAAGGACGGAATTAAAGAACCGAAGAGAAAACTCAAAACGGCGTGTCCGTTGAGGGTAATCACAGTGTTACGACCGTTCGCGGAGAGACGCGGTCGCGAGGAAAACGCGTCAGCGAGAGGCGTAAATTCTCGCTACGATTCGGTGAATCGACGCCGCGAAGTAGTCGTTCCCCTGTTTCGGTTAAGATAACAGAGGTGGTTAAATGAATATGACACAGCAGAGTAAGTTATATTTCACCGTTTATTCCAACAACTTATAACGAAGACAGTTACGCTGGTGCGTATGTACGAGATGAGTGAGTGACTGATCTACGGGTGTGTATACCCGGTTGAAGGATGTTGACCGTTCGAAGGATGTAAAATCAGTACTGTCTTGGGAGACGATGCTGTCTCCATCCATCGGATTTGTTGGTGACGATTTTAGTTAGGAGAGTGAGGGAATAGGCTTCGTTGTTAATTGGTCACACGAAGGGTCTTAACCGCCCTCGAGAGAAAGTGGTTAGTGGGAGGAAAGTTGCAGCGTACGTGAGAAAAACTAACTTTCCCTTGTCACGCCGTGGTAGACAATAGTCTTTGGAAATTCTTCGGAAACAGACGTTTGTTTGGTTTGAAGGACCTTTACTAGGAAATCTATGAGATTTATGGAAGGTACTTGAGACTGTTGAGGGTACGCAGTGAGTATCCGAAGACATCTGGTTGCCATCTTGCCCGCGGTGTGTGGCCTCGGCTAGGTAGAGTGTTACGCGACGTAACACACAGTGATTTGGCCGACGATTTCGGCCAATCTGCATAACTTAACGCGCGTTTCCATTCGCTAGTAATTAGAGTCGGCGATGCTTACTTTGTCTCGGTCGGCAACGAAAAAGATAAAAAAGAAATCCGATTGACCAACGATAAGGGAACTTCCGAGCAGAAACCACAGATCCCATCTCGAGGAGTATGTATCGTCTTTAACGAGCCTTATTTTCGCTTTCGAGTTGCGTGTCACGGGAGGCGAGCATATCTATATTCCCTTTGTAACTTGATCTGCACTGCACTGTGTGTATTCGATAATATTTTTCGCGAACGTGCGTGCTGAATTTGCTGGGAGAATTATTAGGTAAAACGGAGAATATTGCAATTTCTACACAAAGGGCGTGTCACGATCTTTCAGGTTGGTCACAAATTAATATAGCGTAGTCTATATAAAAAAATCTTACTAATAAAATTATTATACGATTTCCTGCGTGCACGACGCTCGAGGAATAAACGAAAGTGTAATTTTCATTTTCAAGGTTCGCGTCACGAAACATACGCATTTACGGATACATCTCACCACACAGTATCGTATTGTGATTGCAGACACGTGTTTGATCAGCAAAAACGGGACACGCGGTCGGTGAACGCTTGCACGTCAAGTACAGGATGTGAATTTTTGCGTTTCGTCCTCCAGGCCGCGTGAGAAGAAACACTAGACAGGCCTCTGATATATCGCACGGGATACGGGACACTGCGTTTGTTCCAGACGCACACAGATAGGCCACGCATGGACGAATGAGAACTTATATTCCGGCACAAGGATAATGATTGAGGATAGCGTCGCCAGATTATAGAAATTAATGGTAATCATCGTTCGACCGCGAATCCCGCGAATTCCCAGCTACCAGGAAAATGCTTATTTTTCTTTTCTTTATCAATACCTAAGTAAGTTTGAAAAGTTACATGTACAACAGCAACAATGTAAATATGGATGCTGTTGACATTTAGGAGGGAAAATGTCGATGACTATGAGAGTCCTCTTTCCATCATATGTATAGTTCGGATTAAAGGATATTTGTATCTCAACGTTTATTTGCACTTTTAGAAGATTCTCTTTGTGTATTTTGTTTGACTTCCGAATTTTCAAAGATAACAGTATCTTAAGGATACAAACTTTAAACGTATATATTTTTCACACCTTGTTCGACCTTCGGGTTGAGTAAAGTACGGATTATGTACAAAGGTATTTAAAGCGTTATAAATCACAGATTTACCCAGCGTGGCATAAAACGAAAACTCTACTCACCAATGTCCTTGATACGAAGTCTTGACGAGTTTCACAGTGAAGAGGAACTGTATAGCGCACATGAGGAGACAGCAGAGGTTTAGGGAGAGGGCGAGTGCGCACAGCGCTAACGTCACCTCGTAGACAATCGTATACTCTTCCGGGCTGATCAGGCTACTCGGCGTCACCGTTAACGGTGAGATCTTCAGCAAGAAGATCAACGAGAGTAGCGCCAGTAACAACGACACTAGACACAATAAACCCAAACTGGTCAACGTCTCTTTCGCGCTAACCTCGTGGTCCTTGTGATTCCTTGACAGGGACGACGACCAGGAAGCGTTCAAGGGGTACGCCGTGGAACCGGGACCGGTTAACTGTCCCCCGGTAGTCGTACCCTGAAGAGCAGGTGCAGGCGAAGGTGTCGCCTGACTGGGTAATCTGGACAGTCTCGAGATATCAAAGCCTCCATTCGCTTTAGGTCTGCTGTCCTGGTGCAGCGGCGCCGGGGATATCACCCCCAATGTAGTCGACAGATTATTATTATTGTTATTGTTATTCCCACCGGCAACAGGACTGACGCTGTTCACAGAATGCTTCGACGTGGACAACGTGGACAGATTAAGAGCGTGCGAGTGATTCAATCGTTGAGAAAGATTGTTCACGCTCAACTGAGAATGATTCAAAGGGTGTCTGTGAGTGGAAGATGGCGTGGTGGCAGCCTGATGCACGTTGGCTCTTTGATGGACCACCGAGTCGTAAACGTCGACTCCGCGTCCTTGGCTCCCCCTGTCGCTCCACGAACGTTGCTGTTTTGGTTGTAATGATGGTGTTGCTGTTGATCCTGTTGGTGACCAGAATGATGGTGGTGGTGGTGGCCGCCGTGCAACGAGCCCGAGCTCGCCTGGTAGTCATTGTGCTGGTGCCTGGAGCCCGCTGACAACGGTTGCCCCGTCAGGATATGCTTCAGCATTACTCGACGCTGGAATGCCTGAGGAAGACTGCGCTTCTTCCTGCTCCTCTACATGGCGCTACGCGGGACTCGCTTCTGAGCACGTCTTTCTCGTTGGAGGTTTCTTCTTTCTTTTCTTTCCCAGTAGAATTTTTACACAATTCTTTCTCCCTTTTATCATTAAATTACCTTTAATTCTTAACGATCTTTAATCTTTGTCTCTTCTTCCCTATATATATATTTTTGTTTACTTTTCTCCGTAGCGAATTTTGTCTTTCTGACGCAGGATTAGGTTCCTGGACTTAGGGAGTTGCTACACGCCAGCTCCACCATGGCGACGGCATTCACTAGGCAGCCTACATAGCCACCTTTCAGCTCACGCTTCGGGATACTTTTTTCGCTGAGATTCTCCGCGATGAGGCATGAAAGCAGAGACCACCGTCTGCGGAGGCATGATTATTCTATTGTTCCTTTTAACGAGTAATCGTTTTACTCGAGTCCTCTTACTAAACCGTAAGTACAAAAGACTATTATACTTAGATAGGTACTTGGTCTCAAGAACCAACTTATTTTGGTCTTTCGATTAAGTTCTTAATTAAATGCTCAATTAGATATTCATAAATATATCTTCATAATATTTCCCTCATCAATTTCTTTGACATTCTAGTAACCTCGTTAAGACGTCCGCCACTTCAACTTCTATCTACAAGTGGCAAAAACTGAAGCTGACCTTCTTCATGGAGAAACATGCCGGAAATGGCATCCGCACGTGTGAATAATTATACTCAGTGTCCAGGTAGTTCTTTCGATCATCCGATAGAAGTCGTTTCTGTTTTTCAGAGTTCGTTCACGCCTCCAGAATGTAAAAATATCCAAGGAAGTACCATTAGGAAGCAATGAAATTCAGAGCTTCTGTGGTTATTCCTTTTTCTGATTGTTTCTTTTCTTTGCCCAAAATGGATGATTTCTATATCAAAGTGTTTATTCGTATTTTTTTTTAATATTCCTTGAGATTTTCATTCAACTCGATTTCGAATTTTTTACCACCCGATCTTCTGGTTGACGTCGTTGAGAAAGAGGAACGAGTGCACAGGAAGCATGGTCGGCGTGAGCATGATTAGATCCGGTCTGCCCGATGACCTTGCCAGTGATAATAGCGGTTCGTTAAGGTGGTTGCAGTTTTGGTTTGCTTCTGTTTCGATTTCCAGCGAACTCGTCAGCCGGCATGGCTTCCGAGATGCTCCCCCTGAAACAAGTCGAAGGGAAATAATTAATGGACTCTCTGTTCGATTGTACGTGGATGACAAGCTGACCGTAAAAAGAAATATACAAATACGATTAGAAACTATAATCCGAACCCCTTTCGGTTTGATCTGAAGGTTTCTTTTTCTAGATGGAACCAAAGATTCTTATCTGGTTTATGGTGAGCTAAGGAACTCTTTGAAAACAGCATTTATAACTTTCGAAAAAGAGACAGGTATTTCTTGCGCGAACAATTGAATAATTAATTCGTTCTCTAAATATCCTTATCTGTTGTTCCTAAAATACATAATGATTGGAAGCTTCTTACGGGAAGCGCAATCAGCCGCTGATATCATTGAAGTCGAAACGCCATTAAAACCATATTACGATTCGCATGCGACATGCTCCATTCATGAAAACACAAAAGCAATAAACAAGTACAAATCAACGAAATAAATCCTCCGAGAACGAGACGTTACAGGAATTATACCATTGCGAGGATACAAAAGACTTGCTCATGAGCTACTTCCTTCAAGTAGTCGAGCGGTGTATTTTCCGGTCGTTAACTTCCATATAATGGGATATTAAAGAGTACGGATACAACGCTGCTATTTTTCAACTGTTCATTATCAAATTACGCAGCGGGAATCGTTGCAACGACAAAACTGTAACGACTCGTACCTGCGTATCTTCCATTTAGCTGCGGTAAACGCTGACTTGTCTGCGTTTTTTTTTCACTTCCTCGTTACGGAAACCAGGAAAAGTGATTCACAATACAGTTTCTAACTGTACTTCTCGCGATTCTTTCTTAGAAACAAGCAATTGCTTCTTTTCAATTTCCTAAATCTATAATAAAACAGTCCATTCCTTGAATAGAAATTAACTTTAAAACTTTAGGCGCATACATTGTACGTATCGTATGTATGTATTTTGATTTGAAAAGAAACGCGGCAAACGCCTTTGAAAAGACGTTAGGTTTTCAACGCCTTAACTAACTTAATTCCAGAGAGTTGTAAATCTGCTGCATCTCCAACATCTGAATATCAATCTTTTACAATGACTTGCTCTCCAATTTATTAAAATTACATCTCTCCCGTTGCACCGACCTTCTTTAAAGGTTCCCGCGGCAGGTTGAACCCGCATCACGTATCTTCCCTCTTCCTTCCACCCCCTGTTCCCTTTCTCTTTCTATCGGACGGGAAGAGCGGGAACGCTTAAAACGCGCGAATCACGCGAGCGCCTCACGATTTGCGAAACATCACGTGAAAATCACCGATCCGATCTCCGTGCGCGCGGTGCACCGTGGGGGTAACGATTAAATCGACAGGATATACTGTATTGGCTATTCCGTTATTACAGGCTGTAGTTGGCGGGGAAATTGTCGCTATGGATCGATGAACTCCATTGTAACAACGCACCTTCGAATTGCATCGGAAACGCTTCTGTATTGCGTCCACCGTATAACCTATCATCGTGTGTTTAGGGTAAATCAGTGGATCGGAAGTTACGTTTCTATGTTTCTCGCCTGTCAGTATAACACTGTGCAAGAGATACAGCAAGATCCTAAAATCATTCGAGTACAAGTAGCGTAAAATGGTCGTTTAAATTTCAATAAATTAACTATTCATACGTTAATTGTACGCGGTCAGGATTAAGGGGTACGGCGATGGAGAAGATTTTGTTAGCTAGATGTTGAGTAAATAATCGAAGATGATAATTTTATAAATGTTTCGTATTCATGATGATGGAAAAGATATAATTTGAGTTACGTTACGTTTGAATAAGATAGACTTTTCCAAGAGTGGAGGATTTGTAGAGATAGTGGACGTAATAGTAGTATGATTTAATACTTGATGTGTCTTTTTTTTCTTTGACATATAGGTCACTGTGGGGAGTAATATTGATCTAGATATAACTATCTTTTCTGAGAAGTACGTATATGCTTATGGGAACTATGTTTGGTTAATCAATAGAGCCATTCTTTTGAGAAATTGAATCTAGAAGAATTCGACGATACTTTGCCTTGTTTCAATAGTGCATCATTTTAAAGAAACGCCTGCGATTATAGTATATAATTGCACATAGGTATATGCAAAATTGCATTTTCAAATAATTAAATAAAAAATATAGGAATGTATCAATGGGAAGAATATTTGTTAAAGATCTTTCCTTTCTAATCAAATTCGTCCAACAACCCCATTCTCGTCAAACATAAAATGAACGGTGCCTTTCTCAAAGAAACAAGAAGAAAATTGCTGTCGTTCTAAAGTTCTTCTCCATTGCTAAATTACCGTTCGTGTTTCTAGTTACACTCCAATTATTCGATTGTAAGAAGCAAGCAATCCCTCCATCCAAGGGCTAGATATAGTTTCTCGAGTAGTTCTCTTCAATACCGTTATATCGATGAACTCTTTTTGAATAAAGTTCACATTTATAAAGCAAACACAATAAAATACGACAGGACAATTGTAATCGATAAATAACATTTTATTAGGATATTATAAGAAGCTAAGATATCGAGTTCTAATTGTGAATATCAAGCGCTCGTCGTTTGAGGAGATTACCAATATTTTCTTCCTTAACAATATGAATTACGAAGTTTCGATACCGTTTATGACTTTAAGATCTCTTGATAAAGTTGTATCGTTAAAATCTTACTGTTCCTAGGGAAAATATATAGTTAATATATATAGTTAAATATATATAGTTAAAACCGGAATATATATAGTTAAAACTTCCAGAGGAGCATCTCGCAGACAAATTATTGATTGTTAGTGTCGATTGACTGTAATCGATATTTGGTGCGTGAAGTTGTATGTTTCGTGAACCTGCGTTGATGCAGGGATTCTGTTGCAAATCATAAACTAAAGAGCCACTGGTCAAGGTGAAAGAGGTTCAATAAATCCAGTGTTAGTGTAATTTGACACTTTATGTGCACCGGGTGTATGCAAACAGAGTTTGATGTTCTGAACACCACGGTTGTAAGATTTTATTGAGACCCCAGTATTGTATCCGCACGGTGTGACCCTCTGTTGATGATTGCCCTCTCCACCAGCCGTTTAGTCTCATCTGTCTATCGTGCCTTACCAGCCAGGGGGTTTCCCTAACATCTGAGATATCAGATTTGCAGCTCGGAGAGGACAGATAATTCGGAATATCCCAAAGAAGGGCAAGGTACTGGCCGAGCCCCAAATCACTTACATAGAATTACTTACATAGAATTACTTACATAGAACAATCACCTACATAGAATTTTTTTTTTCTTTTCTTTTTTTTTCTTTTTTATTTTCTTGTTGAAATTATAATTAATTCTCACGTCGAGAATTTTCAGTTACTTTACTTAGTATTATGCAGTGTTAGCTGATTATTAATAATAAGTTAAGACTTATTATAGATAAATATAATTTACTCACATAAAATAAATTCATTTAATTAATTATGAGATTAATTCACTTACATAATTATGACATACAAGTAAATTTTATAACCACAAATTTTTAAATGTTATACTTTGAATCTGTTCTTACATTTAATTTTAATTTTAATTAAAAAAAAAACCTTACAGCCAGTACCTCTAAAATATTTGTAGTATCGTGGACGAAAGGCCTAAGAAATATCGGGCGAACTACAGACAATGTCGCGAGAGCCGAGGCGCTGTCGGCTCCATCAATGCATTACCGGGTCCTTCAGGTAAATAGGTAAATAGCCGAAAAGACCTTCGTGACCCTGGCTACGAGCGTCTGTAAAACACGTGTGCGGTGGGCCCAGCAATAGACAATAGAGCGCTACAACGGCCCGAGAGGCAGTCGAAAAGCAGAGTGCGAGTCGAAAAGCAGAGTGCGAGTCGAAAAGCAGAGTGCGAGTCGAGGAGCCGTGTGCGAGTTGAGCGGAGACAGAGGTTGCGAGTGGCGTTGCCGAGAGAGTGTGGTTTGCGCTGTTTTCTGTGCGTTTGGCGTGAATAGTTCAGGTTGAACAACAATCGTCTTTTTCTGTCTGATTAACATCTCTATTGTCCACTCTTTGTAAACACATTATATCACGATATTACATATTTTGGGGGGCTCAGCCGGGATTGGACAAGACAGAAAACGAAACGGTTTAACAGAGCTATTCGAGCTAGTTGTGAATTTACCTGTACGCGGTGCGGTAAAAGACGATATCGTTGACTGTTTAAGTTCGTGTAGTGTGAAAAATGGCAAACGTCGGGGACGAACGATTGTCGGGTGAAGAGGGTTCGACGCTGGAGGAGCTGAGGAGTAAACTCGCGCGAATGAACCTCCCTATATCGGGTGCGAGGTCAGTGCTGATTGCAAGGCTGAATCGGGCGTGTAGGGCTGGACAATCGTGTCCTAAGGGATCGACGGGCGGTGAAGAGCTAACCGGTCAACGAGATCTAGGAAACGTACAGAGAGCTGAGCGTGATTGTAACGAAGATGAAGATGTTGAGAAAATGAATACGAAGGAGTTGAAGGAGCGCCTCGCTAGTTTGGGTTTAAAAACGACGGGAAGAAAAGTAGAATTACGCGCACGGCTACAAGCGGCCATGGATGGTAACGACATATCGTCGGAAGAAGGAAGCGACGACGAAAGTGAGGATGAAGATGACAAGAAAAACGCAAGAGGATACAAGAAAGATACGCGAAGGGTGTATCAGGACCGTGCCGAATGTTGTCGAAGGGCATGCGTTGGTTCGACACTGAGTTTTAGAGACGTCGAAGATGCACTAGAGTCGTTTAGTGGCAACAGAGGTGAAAATGTCGAACGATGGTTCGAGTCGTTCGAGGAAGTCGCTGATACGTGCATGTGGTCGGATGGGCAGAAGGCAGTCTACGCCAGGAAGCTGCTGAAAGGATCAGCGAAAATATTCGAGTGTCATGCCAGGACTTGGCATGAGTTGAAGAGGGGGCTAGTGAAAGAATTTTCGAGGAAAGTCAACAGTAGGCAAGTACATCAGAAACTTGAAGAAACAAAAAAGGAGAGTGATGAAGCATGTTTGGCTTACATGTACCGCATGCTCGAAATAGCCAGCCATGTGGACATGGAGGAGGAAGCAAAGGTGGAATACATAGTGGATGGAATAATAGACGACGAGAACAATAAGGCTGTATTGTACGGCGCTACGTCAATCAAAGAGTTGAGGAAGAGGTTAGTGATGTACGAAGAGCAGAAGAGTCGCAGAGCAAAGTCGATTGTGAAGCCGGCTAAAACCCAGAAGAACGGGAAGCCCAGTCAATCTGTAGATGCAATGAAGAAAAGAAGATGCTTCATTTGCGGTAGTGAGGATCATCTAAGTGTTAAGTGTCCGGAGAGGGGAGAAGGTGTTAGGTGTTCCGAGTGCAGCGGATTTGGACATATTGCAGCGAGGTGTACGGCGCGACCGAAAGGGACTTGCGTAGTGTCAAGATCCGAAAAAGGGAAGTATGTGAAAGAAGTGGCGATAGATGACTGTAGGTTTGTGGCATTAGTGGATACGGGTAGTGATCTCACGTTCATCCGATCAGACGAGTATGCGAGGTTAGGGTCACCACCGCTAGGTAAATGCAAGTTTAAGTTCGACGGTTTTGGTTCCGCTGGCAATGAGACCTGGGGTGAATTCACTAAGGTAATGACGGTTGATGGGTGTAAACTGCCAATCACTTTGCACGTTGTTTCAAACAAAATATTGACGAAGCACGGCCTGTTGTTAGGCACTGATTTTCTGGATCAGGTAGAGTTACGGGTTAAACGGGGCGAAGTGACTTTCTTGCAGCTTGACGAACAGACTAACAAAGACGTGTCGGATGTGTTTAGAATTAACGTAGTAGAACAGACTGACGAAACAGACCTAACACACGTACAGGAACTGCATTATCGTGAAGCGATTCGGGATATTATTAAAGGGTATAGGCCGGAGAAGAAGAGAGACGTCGGGATAACCGCGAAAATAGTTCTGAAAAGCGACAAACCGGTAGCGCGAAGACCGCGAAGACTGGCGCCGAGGGGGAACGGGCAGCATGTCGACCAGGTTCAGAAATACCTGAATTCCACCGTAAACAGAAGCACAGGGAAGACTCCTTTTCAGCTACTGGTCGGAGTCGAAATGCAAGTCAGGGAAGAGGCGAAGATTAGAAAGCTGATCGACGAAGAGTGGGCCGCGAGGTTTGAAGAACAACGTCGCGAGCTACGTGAGGACGCGAAGAGGAAGATCGCCGCAACTCAAGAAGAGAATCGTCGAAGTTACAAGAAAAGAAGAAAGCGTGCGAAGCAGTACCGAAGGAAGGACCCGCACACACCTCGATTTTATGAAACCTTGGGTCCTAAACGCCGAAAGTGACGCATCTGATGACAGCGAGATAGAAGGCAACATCTGAGGGCAGATGTTATTGCAGGATGGCCGAGTGTAGTATCGTGGACGAAAGGCCTAAGAAATATCGGGCGAACTACAGACAATGTCGCGAGAGCCGAGGCGCTGTCGGCTCCATCAATGCATTACCGGGTCCTTCAGGTAAATAGGTAAATAGCCGAAAAGACCTTCGTGACCCTGGCTACGAGCGTCTGTAAAACACGTGTGCGGTGGGCCCAGCAATAGACAATAGAGCGCTACAACGGCCCGAGAGGCAGTCGAAAAGCAGAGTGCGAGTCGAGGAGCCGTGTGCGAGTTGAGCGGAGACAGAGGTTGCGAGTGGCGTTGCCGAGAGAGTGTGGTTTGCGCTGTTTTCTGTGCGTTTGGCGTGAATAGTTCAGGTTGAACAACAATCGTCTTTTTCTGTCTGATTAACATCTCTATTGTCCACTCTTTGTAAACACATTATATCACGATATTACATATTCAATAAAAATTCTGATGAAACATTAATTGAAACATCTAAACGCAACAGAGAATGGATATAATTATACAATTTTCCAATATTTCAACATTCATTCATGTACATCGATTTTTATTATCACATTTGTTTCATATCTGAAGAATATGTATTTGTTGGCATTAAAATATTCTCTGTTTCAATCCTTGGTCATTTTAGATCGAGACTTCAAAATCTTCTTGATTAAAATTCTTAAATTTTTTTAAATGGGAATCATTAATTAGAGGACAAAAAGTTGTTCCAATTATTTGAACATTCTGCTATTCATACAATAACATATTTCATTTTAAATTAAAACGAGAATAAATACTATTGTGTATAAATTTAATAGAACGACACACGTGATTTGTAGTCAACACTGTGACAGTTTGTGCAATTACCTTTTAATCGAGTGGAAACGAGAGCATTTTCAAATTTCTATTAACCAACGGTATTATCAATCAATTTTAACAATGATTGAAGGTTGCAAAATTAAATATAAAATGATTTATTAATAGCATACGTAGTGTTAAATTTGCAAACAAGCAGCGTATCTTTTAAGAATAATAAAGACACCAGAAAATAAAGATAATATTCTAATTACATTGCAAATTAATGAATAATTTAAGAAATGTATTTTTGTTATATTAATGTATCACAGATTCTAGGTAAAGTATTAATTTAATTTACTTATTACTTAGGAGATTGTATTTGAAATATAATTACAATTTGTAAGGTGTAATCAGCACACCTTTAAGCTAGTAGATATTTGGTAGCAGTTCTCAAGTCTTTGTGCAATATAGCACAATTGAGTTTAACCGAGTTTAATCCCTTTGACCAGCCAGCTTCCAATTTCATTTATGGCATAAACTCCTGACAATTTCATGCTCTTCAGAAGAAACACAATGTCCTATTATCGTTTTGTGATCGTTGAATATGATCACTCTAGCGTTTTAATCTCCTTTCTATGTATGATGCGGGTATACCGTTTTCTGTTGTTTTTAGATTCAAGTGACGAAAACTTATGAAATGATATTTTAAGTTTAAACTGATCAATTAATTTAATTAATTGATTTATTGTAGCAACAATGGTAAATTGTTTAAATAGAGAAAGAAATTTAAAACGAAAAATGTATGAATGTAATATTTGAAATCTAAAATGATAAATTATTATGCGAAAATAATAAAACTCGCAATGTCAGCACATGGTCTCATTAGAACGTGTTTAACGAGCGTAGCGTAGGCGTGAAAATGAAAACGTTGAGGCTCTCGTGGTGTAAAAAGGCTAAATTCCTCATAAAAATACAAGAAATGAGAGGGAACGTTCGCCCTTGAACACATAAAACCAAAAAAAAAGAAAAAAAATAGAAAAGGAAAAAAACCACAAATTTTAGTGAAGCTATTTTACTGAAACTTATTATATCATTTTAACAGCTATATATAAAACGTTGAATTATTTCCTTTCGCGCAGAGCAATTTTATTTCAAATTTCTAGCTTCAGAATGATAATTACGTATTTGTAATTATCAACAAGCTTTAAAAATATGGAATATTCAGCCAGATGAAATATAGGTAAAGTATTTAGAAGAAAACAGATTGAAATGTTTTATGTAAAACGATTAAATTAAGTGGTTGAGTTTGAAAATTTGACTCGGTTTAATAATTCAATGGAAAAAATATTCGCCCTATGAAAAAAAATTCATGTTCCTGTCGATATATCGGCGAGGTGCTCCTCTACTTTCGACTGCTCTGCAATTCAAATGCAATACTCGAATATACATGGCGAAAGAAATGGAAATTGAGTAATTTAAGGGAACCAATTACTCTCGCGTCGACGTAACTTCAAAATGTTTCACGTGTCGGTGTTTGCGAAATGAAGTTCGTCGTTATCCGACTAACACGCTTGCAGATGCGTTCTTTTTGTTGCAAAGTAAATGAACAAATTGTGAACAAATAATGTTTACAATTACATCAAAATTAATGTCCTAAACTTTATCAAGAATTATTAAAAATCCCTGCGTATTGCTTACGTAATGTTGATATTGAGTAGTACCATACATAACCTCAACATTATGATACTTACAAACATCGCTAAACAAGTAGTGCGAACGATGTCGAGTAAGTATTCACTATGTAAAAAGTATTTATAGATAAAAAGTATGGGAAATATATAACCGAATGTATTTAACTTTTCCAACATTTTAGCATTTCGCTTGGCGTTGGTACAACTTGAAGTAAATGAAGTAAAACGCAAAAATGTAGAGCGGGCAGTTTCCTACATTTCTAGCGCAAAAGAGCACAATGCTGATATTATAGCTCTTCCTGAATGCTTTAATTCACCATATGGAATACGTAATAATTTGTTTTTTTTTCAATAATTTACTATGTGTGTAACAACTATATAGAAAAAGTAAAAGTAGACAAATTACCTTACCGTTTATACTTCCATAAAGATTGTGAATTGATTCGAGAATATAGGATTTCCCCATTTTCATGATTATCGTGATTGTTGTATAAATATATTTTTTAAGATACTAATAATTAGGTACTTATAAATTAGTATTATCAATTATTTTGCATTTATAATTCCGCCTCTAGTATAAGCGTTAATTGAAAACTAACTTTATGTTTCAAAAGTACTAGCAAAGTCGTTGAGTAACAAGCCACTGATGCTAACACAAATAGCATTGTCGTAATTAAATATTTCTAAATATTCATTTTTCATTTTGAACCTGTAGAAACAATTTATTATATATACTATTAGCTAAGTAATTGCATATTTAATTAAGTCGAAATATAAAACTTAGTTATTTTAATAATTTAAAAAATAAAAAACTGACAAACATTTCAATTTAATTTATGGTTGGAACAAAAGACAGTTATTTTTCATTAATTGAAATATTGCAATGCAGAGTACTTTCCAAAATACGCCGAGAGTATTCCTGATGGTGAAACGAGCGTTGCTTCATCGAACGCAGCTAAAGAAAACAACATCTATGTAGTTGGTGGTACGATGCCTGAAATAGAGGGCGCTAAATTGTACAATACCTGTACTATTTGGGGTCCCGATGGAACTTTGATAGCAAAACGCCGAAAGGTAAGTAATATATTCCTTTATGGCTTTGAATTTGAAAATATTGGGGTGAAGAAAGTGACTCTATCTAGGAATAATTTAGGAATATACATATGTACATACGTATACTATAACCAATTCTATAATTTACGATTTATAAAATACGTTATGATACGGGAAACGCCCATTTTTGTTGTAATGTGTTTGTTGTTGTATAAATTTTTCACATACTTAAAATATTATTATACTTATTTTTTCTCCTTTTTAAACATTATTAAATGATAAGATTTTTTAATAAAAGAAAGTGATAAAAACGCTGTCAGTTATTAAATAAAAAATAATTAAAGTTTAGGAGTTGGTAACTTTGATATTAAATTACAAAAGTTGCAGCAATAGAATTAGCGACCACATTTTTATGTTATTAGGTACATCTATTCGACATCGACATTTCTAATAAGATTACTTTTCGAGAGAGTGATTCACTCAGTCCTGGTAACTCCTTAACGACGTTCGATGTGAAGGGCTGCAAAATAGGTATTGGCATTTGCTATGATATTAGATTCGAGGAAATGGCACGCATTTATCGGAACAAAGGTACAGTAACTTAATCGATCAATACTTAACTAGCAAAAAATTAAATATCTTTCTTAAATATATTCTATATAAAATTAATATAATCTGTAAATCTGTATAAAAAGAAGCTTAATTTAAAAAACCAGTATATTTGCTGAAAATGAAACAAATAAAAGAATTAAAAGCACAATAAGAGGACTGTCCTCGCATATTCAGAAATGATGGAATGTGAACCGTGCAACTACGAAGTTAATTGGTATTCGGTGGCTTCATATTTCCTGCTTCTCTGGGGTAGGTTGCCAAATGCTGATATATCCAGCGGCATTCAATATGACCACTGGACCACTGCACTGGTCATTACTTCAGAGTTTCAGAGCGAATGATAATCAATTATACGTTGCCTGCATATCACCGGCTCGTGTTCCTTAAGCAAGTTACGTCGCATGGGGACATACACAGTTGACCAATCCCTGGGGAAAGATTCTTTACGATTTGGAAACTCAAGAGAATATGGCAGTCACCGATATCGGTAATTTACTGCTTAAAATTAAAAGCGAGAGATCCATGATGTAATTAATTTTTAGTCTCGTTAATTTATCGATTTATCCATCTTCCTCTGTATTTGTTGAATTTATTAGTAAGCATTACTTATTACTTCGTATGTTTCTTTTTTCTATCAGATCTAAAAGTTGTTGAGGAAGTAAGGGCTCAGATACCTACATTTTCTCAGAGACGTACAGATTTGTACGACACTGTCTGTAAGAAGGAATAACTCTACACTAAAACAGAAAATGTTTTTTTATAATATTTCTACTACGATATCCTTTTTTGTGAATTATTACTAATTTCTTATCATTTGTACTAAATGAATGACTCAATTAAGAAAACCAAAACGTTATAAATAATAATCTGTATATCTTGTGTATCAACATGTAATTGGATATTATAATAATATAGGAATGCTATAATAATATAGGATAATAATATAGGAGAATAATAATATAGAAAAAATACATGCTTTTAAACACCTTTAATATCGATCACATAAATTGTTATAATTCACAATGATTACGCATACATAAAAGACCCCTTGATAGTAAAATTTACGATCAAAAGGCAATTACGTATCGTTTAACAACATTTAATTTATAACACCTTTTAAACATTTAGACAGATTAACACACAACACTTTTTATATATAAACATCAATTCGAAGTTATCAGCTTGGAGAAATTGATCGATTAATACCTGCAGATTGTCTGTCTCGATGAAAGACTTAAAGAGAGCAAAAACTTGCTTAAACAAAAACATACTTGCAGCTTCAACATCTTCAATATCGAGGAGATTCAAACTTTACAAATAAATGTAAATTGCGATGTAAAACAAAGCGATGTAAAAAGGGAAAAAGGAGGAAAGAAGGAACAGGGAAACAAAGAGAAGAAACGAATTTTTCATTTTCTCTGGCCAGGAATATAAGATGCTAAGTAATCTTCCTAAGTAATCTCCTCCAGCTTTTTCTAGTTTGATCAATAATTATTAGTACATGTTAGGAAAACAAATAGAATTTTTGTTCTCAAGCGAGGTATAATTTAAATTTTGTATGCACACAAAAATGTTAAATATCTGTAATAAACATGGTACAATCAATTTTTTTACATAAAATTATATTGTATAGGCTATTGTTATTTAAACATTTTAAATTGGATGAAGAAAAAAAATGACGCAAATAAAACGTAGGACATTTTAATTAAAGAGACTAATATAGAGATTTATCTACTTAACTGTGATTAAATCATCTCCACTTAACGCTCTACCTCTTCTATTAATTATGCTTCGTTAAACTATGATTACAGAGGATGGGGTTTTTGATAAAATGACATTCTGACAAATATATATAGATCGATATATATAGATATAGATAGACAAATATATAGATTCTTACAACAGTAGTTATGAATGAACAGTAGGTATTGTATCAATTCCGTTCTTCAGAAGCTTCATTTGTGAAAAGACAATTCGCCAGAATATGGATTCACTGTAGTTATAGCTATAGGATTTCAATCTAGTTGACAGACTTGCTTTACGTAGAGAATATCTGTCTCTTGTTCTACCTTATCGCGATTCTCTCCTCATCTTATACGCTTTGTCGAGCAAAGTAATATTGGCATATATCTCGGCTCTGGTTACAATCATTAGTTTCCGCCTAAACGGTTAGAATCACATAGCTCGCGCTCTACTCTCGTTTATTCAACATTCAGGCCATATGGTCGCATGCGACGAGTTTTATGTTAGTTCCGACCGATTACAATACCTTTCTTTCGTTTACAAGGAACGACGAGACTGGCAGTTGCGTGATTTCCAATGCAAAAGCCGCGATATCTGCTCGATAACCTAACCTCAACCGATTTTGTTGTACTATTCTTATGTGGACTTCGTTTGTACCACTTTCGTAACAAAAATAGAATACGTAGAACACAGCATTCCGTTATGCGATATTGTCGATTCCTAACATCTGAAAAATCAGAGATAATTATTTCCCTACAGTTGTACATTTGTGTGAAAAATTACGAACGTAAAGTTGTTTGGTGCATGCACAGTCCTCCCCTCCCCTGCATTTGCGTGGACATGCTAGAAAGATTCACTTTTCCACGGTGAAACTGTATGTACTATAATTTCATTTTTACAAAGGTCGAACATCCTACTATGCATAAATTTAATATTAATATAAGCAGGTTTCGTGTTAAGTATTACATCTGACGTATAAGCACACGTGTGTACGAGCCTTGGTTTTAAATGTCTTATAGTAGACACCGAAAAGATTATTCAGTTGGATATCGGACTCAACATCAATATTTTACTAGGAGATAACATGTTAAGAACACGTTGGTGGATGGCATGGGAGATGATGAATGAAGACATACTTCTGTGAGATACATAAAATAGTAGTCAGAACGTATTTTGGCGCTTGGGGACAGCAACAGCTTTTTTTTTTATTTATTTGTTGGAATTACAATCAATTCTCGCGTTGTGAATTTTCAGTAATTTTTCTGGCGTGGCGCAGTGACATGGCTGTTTATTTACAATAAGTTAATACTTATTATAGATAGGTATAATTTATAAGTATTATAAGTAAGTTCATATGTTTAATTTGGATAATTAAATGAATCTATGGAGTAGTCCAGTGATTAGGGGGTTTCGGTGTTTCTTGACTCTTTTGCTATATCTGTCGCTATATTTTGTTATTTCCTCTTTGACTGTAGGTATCTTGAGGTCGCGATGGATGGTTTCGTTGGTAACATACCAAGGTGCGTCTATTAAGGCTCTTAGCGCTTTCGATTGGAATCGTTGTAGTATTTCGATGTTGGAATTACTTGGACAGCAACAGCTGGTGATACTGTCATACACCTCCATTTATAAACTTTCGAAAATCGATGTGACCTTCAAACTTTAGTGTATTCTGTTTCATAGCACAAAATGTTTCCGAAATGTAAGTTTATTGTTACAATAAACTTGACTAGTGGCTCTGAAATACTATCCTTGAAAAAACAATGGGGAAATTGGAGCAAAAAAAAAAGAAGGAAATAAACAAAGACCTTGTTGGTTCGTAAAAATAAAATATGCTACAGGAAAAACTTTTTCCAACTGATTGAGATGCGACAAGCTTTAAAAGCTATGACGCGAATCGAGCGTTTGTCTACAAGAGCGCATTTTCGGTGGATATATATGTCGGAATGACATTGGGGATAGGGTTGTCGGTGTTTGAGGAGTCTTCATTGAAGGCAGCCATCGTTGCGGTGTAACGAAGATACGATTTATTGACACAGGTATGAATAACACAGGTTTTGACAATCTACCACGGCGATGAGACGTCCGCGACACTAGTGACAGTGGTCTCCGGTTCAATAACGAATCCGCGGCCAACGGGATGGCAAATGGGCGTTCTCGCTGAATCTAAGTCTGACTCGTAAAAATAATTGCTGAGCGTAAAGACGTTACTCTTTGGTCGACGGGAGCGCGTAAAAGAATGCCCGTCCCGTCCCGATGATGTCACAGAGGAAAACTATAATGGGTTGTGTCTAAGGACACGAGATCATCGGATTCGTCGAGGAAAGCCTTCGTTTAGAAAGTAAGGGAAATTGACGTTGCTGCTAATTGGTCAATCTCCATATCGGTGGTTAGAAAAAGATGCTAGCCGCCCTCGAGGGACAGTTGCTAGTGGGAGACGCTGCTCGTTGAAAAATATGTCTCCCCTATCTTCCCGTAGTTGGGACAAAGACTGTTTGTCTGTTTGAAGGACTTTAGTTAACTAAACCTTAAGATTTATAACGGGCCCTCGGGCTAGCCGAACATGTACTGCGGAGACGCATCGACATCTGGCAATCATCTTACCCGAAGAATAGGGTCTGCGTGTGGCGAGCCACGGGACAGAAACCGTTGGAATGTTTACTGTCGCGTGTCGCCACGAATATTTCTTTTAAGGAGAGCTATAGAATTACTCCATACCTTTGTTAGGCAAAGCGTTCATCCCTTGACCGCGGCTACGTTGGGCGACAGCCTGTCACCTCGAGCCAAAGCTCACCGTCACTAATCTCGAACAATTACAATCGGATTGAATAACTACAATTGTTCAATTACAGCTATAGTAGATTCTAGGTTACAATGTTGCGGGATTATCTAAAATTCCAAAGGCTCCAGTGTTCTTTCATCTCCGACATATAATTATATAATGACTCATTGAAAACCAGCTTTCATTTTTTGTTGATAGTATGGTAAGAAAATGTGAAGTTCGAACGCTTGTAACAATTGCCTGAGTTGCGTCATCCTTGGTTTTAGGAAAAGATAGGGAAGTCACTGAAGGGTGTCGCGGCTTCGATGTCTTTCGTAGCTGCGACGCGGAGGCCTCTCGGTTGTTCTTTGAATAATCGTCAACGTGGACGAACGTCAAAGCGAAACCACGCGAATTCGGCATTTCCGATAATACGGAACACTGTAAACGCGACTGCGTTGAATTCGTTCGATTAATTCCTAGCAGTATCTATAAACAGTGAACTTAAGGCCCCATACACAACTGCATACGCTAGGTTGTAAGAAATAATAGCTATATAAGTATGTAGCGGCGCATGAGTTAGAGAACGATGCAAATCGAGAGCGACTCATATTATTGTTTTGCCTCGTGACACTTACACAGTCTTGACGTACATGTAACGTCAACAAACATCTCCAACAGACTCAGGAAACCTGAACCGCCTTGCACACGACACCGACTCCCAAAACAAAGGAATATGAATTCGGCACATAGGCATAAGATAAACGAACATCTAGAAGGATTGTGTCTTGATCGAGTCTTTCAGTCTTTCGGTAACGGTCAAATCGCACACTTGTAATCCTATTATAAAATAAAGGTACCTCGAACTCTGGTTCAAGAACCCAACATTTTTTTATTATTATTTTCCCATTATTTTTACGTGACATTTTGGCGATCCTGCTAGGATCCATTCGCTTCAGTGTAAACGAAGTTACGATTTCGGTCTACGGACATTATTGAAGATCGAAGGATTCGAACTACTTGTGTTATGAACATTGCTGTCAATAATTTACCACGGTGGACCAAATCAACGGGGCCACTGTCAGCATAGAACAAATCAACAGAACGAGTTTGACACTCAAACAACACATTTGAACGCGCCACAGAGGAAAACACCTCATTCTACGAACTTACGTATCAAGGTGAGAAAAGTCGGAATTCTTTTAAACAATATAGAACGCGAAAAGTTAATTTCTCTAGTAACTCTAGCGAAGAGACAATATGAACAAGAAAGACACAAAAGCCGAGACAAGTTTACCCTCTACAAGTGGAGTTCAAAATAAAACGGGATCACTCGATTCCTCTACCAGAGCAATTTTAGACTTAATACAGAGACAGAACGAAGAATTTCGACAACAATTTAACGAAATAAGGAATGCTTTAAAATTAGCGAACGAAGAAAATAGAAAACGCGCTAACGAAATGGAAATATTAAGTAGAAACCTCTCTCGTGTTAAACTACCACAAATAAACGTAAAATCAACTGAATTCGGTTCTATGATGACTGACGACGACGATAATATATCAGTATTAAAACACGATACTAATCCACCTCCACCTATGCCACAAAAGCCACCAACATATGTCCAACCATCCAATCCAACAGCTGGAAACTCTGGAAATCTAAAAGCTGTTTAGTATCTCCGATACTAAACGGAGAAAACGATATAAGTGTAGAAGATTTTATTCGTGAAATAAAAGAAATGAGAATGATGTGTAGCGAACAAACGTTATTATTAAAAATGATCAAAATAGAGAAAATTGTAGAAAAAGCCGCAATGACAATCCGCAATATCCATATTAGCGAATTCGAAACTGTGTACGAAGGATTAAGACGTAACGTAGCTACTCAAGCATCAGTAAGAGAACACCAAGATCAGTTAAGAGTGGTAAAGCAAGGAATAACCGCAAGCGTGCAAAATTATAACATTAGATTTCGACGTGTTTTCAACAAACTTCAATACAGCATTACCAATGAATATAAAGACGAACTAACTCGATGAGCGATGAACGATCGACTATACATGGTTTCTGTGATTGACTATGTAAGAGGCCTTCGTTCAGAAATAGGACACGTGCTATTGGCTAATCCCTCCCCCCCCAAACATCATCGATGCAGAAAAAAAGGCAATGGACGTGGAAAAATACTTTCGCGAAGACAACGCTCGCAGACGGATGACACGACAAACAACCACTCCACCATCTTATCGTAACCAGACGTCTCGTCCAGTAGGTAACCGCTTCACGATTACAAGTAACATGAATAACAAAACTCCACCCACACAAAACATTCTACCAAGAATGAATAGTTTTACAAAGCTTGAAAATCGACCATTAAACGAAAGGCCACAAACGAAATGTTTCAAATGCACCTTGGGAATTGGTTATTGGGAAACCTTGCCAATCAATGCCAAAATTTTCGAATACCGCCTCAAACAAAAGCCCCTCCAGGAATAAACTACAATCAAGAACAATCAGAATTAACAATGCTACCTCAGGAAGACTACCCACAATACGACTACAATTACCAGGACGACGAGGATTGCGATTTTTCGTTGACTCGGGAGCAGGAATCAACTTGCTTAAACGAGGATGCTACCCAGGAAGAACAATAATACCAGACATATAGAAATTCTCCATGGAACATTCCAAATACGAATCCAATTCCAAAATTAAACTAAATTTATTCAACAAAGAGATAGAATTTTCCTTAGTAGATGATAATTTCTCTATCATAGAAGACGGCATATTAGGCTTACCCGGTTTAAATCAATATCGATTCGAACTCTCCAATAAAACATTAAAATTAGATAATAATACTCTTCTGCTGCAGCAAGAACCAACCCTCGCATCGGGAGAAATCGTTCAAAAAATTGTATACTTCGACGGAAAGCCAACGCCAGTATGCTTTATCAATGGTGGTAAGTTTTCAGTCCAAATTTCTAACATTATTGAAAATATAAACACTGTAGATCAAATCGAAAAATTCAAATCTTTGATTCGACTATCGCACATAGAAAATCCTCTTAGAGAACCTATGTAGTATTTTCGTCTGTACCTACTTAAATTATATTTATCTTATTTTCCTTTAAGCATTCGTGAACGTAGTGGTAATGAACTTCAATGTGTTTAGAATTTTTTGTGAAATTTCCGTACTTTGCTATACTTATCACTCCAGAGTTATCGTCATAAATTTTTACAGGGTTATTGTCTAGATTTACATTGAAGACCTTCATAATTTCTCTAATAAACATTAATTCACTCACCGCTTCCGATAGAGCTACATACTCTGCATACGTCCAGGCTTTTGTCACACACCTGTGTTTTTTAGATTTCCAACCGATTACATTTCCATACAATTTAATTACATATCCAGAAGTAGATTTTCTATCTAAATGATCTCCTGCCCAATCAGCGTCCACATAACAATCTATCGTTTCACACTTTTCCTTCCTTTTCTAATGTAACCTTAAATCTTTAATATTAAATATTTCAATATTTCGGTACAAATATTTCAATATTCGCAAAGCATATTTAAAATGTGTCTCGCTACAACAATCTTGAACTCTACTTAAGATAATTCACACTATAACTTATATTGGGTCTGGTATTTGTACTAATATACAGCAATGCACCAATTAAGTTCTTGTATCCAATGTCATTTCTGTTTATCTCAGCGTTTTCTATTTTTAAATTTGTTTCCGTTGGTGTACAGTATAATTTGCTGTTTTGTAATTTATATTTATTCGCTAATGATTCAATGTATTTCGTTTGGCTTAGTTTCATTTCATTTTTTATATAATCATACTCTATATTTATTCCAAAATATTCTTTCACTTCACTTAAATCTTTCATTTAAAATTTATCAGGTAAGAGCTTCTTTACATTTTGTATCCTTTTTTTGTTTTTACTACAGATTAACAAATCGTCTACATATATTAGCAAATAAACAACATTTTCCCCCTCTCCATGAGTATATAGGCACAACTCTATGTTATTCTTCTTAAAATCCAATGTCGTCACATACCTATCAAAACACTCATACCAGTCCCTCGGACTTTCTTTTAACCCATAATGCGCTGTCGATAATTTACAAACTCTATTCGTTCCGTCTGCATATCCCTTTGCTTGATTTACATATACCTCCGAACTTACTTCGCCATTTAAAAAGGCAGTTTTTACATCCATTTGCTGAATGATTAATCCATTTTGACAACAATATGATAGAAGAGAAGAGAATATATGTCATCAACGACTACGTTTCTTTGTTGAAATCCTCTTACCACTAATCTAGCCTTATACTTGTCATCTGATTTTCTCGTGTAAACCCATTTTACATCTAATACTTCTTTGCCTTTTATCCTCTCTACCAATTTCCAAGTTTTGTTTTTATAGAGACACTCTATTTCTTTATCCATAGCCTGTTTCCAATCTTCACTGTTTTCACAACAAATCGCCTCCTCAAATGTGCAAAGGATATCTACTCTACAATAATTTGCGTGAATCTCACTACTGTTTTCCTTTTCTGGAGACCTTACTGGAGTTTTCTTATTACGTGTAGATCTCCTAGGAGTGTTTGAGCTTTCAATACTACTATTATTTTCATCTTTCCTACCTTCTAACTCTTCCTTATCCATACCGACCAATGAATAGTTATCTTCGCTATCATGCCTCTGACTCTGATGAATTTTCCTCAAAACCGATACATTTAGTGTCTGTCTCTACGACCTCTACATGTCGCTACTGTTATTTTTACACCTAATAGGACTCTCTAACCTACTTCACTATATCCTAACAGAATTCCCATATCTGCCTTCTTATCCCATTTAGAAACTCTTTTTTGTTCTGGCCTTCTTACAAAAACTTTACTTCCATATAGATGTAGATTTTTAACACTTGGTTTTCTCCCGAAGAATATTTCAAAAGGTGTTTTTCTTTCTATAGTATTCGCTAATATTCGATTTTTCAAGTATGCCGCTGTACAAACTATTTCCGGCCAGTACCTTTTATGTACTTTCGCTTCCGCTAACAAGCAACGCGCCATGTCCATCGCTGTTCTATTATACCTTTCCGCTGTCCCGTTTAATTCATGTACGTATGTTGGGCAATTATTTATTCTTATACCTTTATCCCTAGCAAATTTATAAATTTGATTATTTAAATATTCTTTACCATTATCGCATCTTAATATTTTTAACCTCTTGCCCGTTAAATTTTCGGCTTCATTTACGAACTGTACGAAAGAATCAAAGACCCCATCTTTTGATTTTATACAATAGATCCTAGCTATTTTACTATAATCATCGATAAATAAAATGAAATATTTTTCTCCATTGAATCCGGTAGTCTTAAAGGGACCACATACGTCCGTATGAATAATTTCCATTATTTCCCTAGCCTTTGTTCGATTATTTTTGAAAGGTAAGTTATGCATTTTGCTTTCTATACACACCCTACATTTCAAAAGTTCCTTTTCAAATTCATTCGGTATGCCAGTCACTAGCTGCTCTTTACCCAAAATCTCTAAATATTTAAAATTTACGTGTTCTAGCATCCTATGCCACCTTTCCTTTTTACTCATATCACTACGTTCGCCACTGTTTACTAAGTGCTTCTTCCTTTCAATATACTTTTCATTTTATATGTACCATTCTCTTTGACCGCTAAAGCTGTAAGTTTATTGTTCTCATCTATTATTTTTGCAATATTCCCTTTTGAAATAACCATATTATTATTATTCGTTAACTTGCCGAAACTAATCAAGTTTGCGGACATTTCTTTCACATAAAAAATTTTATTCATATTTATTTTATTTCGTTTTTCAAATGCTTCAAAATAGCTTATAACATTTCATACTTTTGTTGCCTTTATCGATCTATTATCGCCCAAATATATGTCGGGTTAACATTAGAATTAGGGGTAGGGGCGTAAAGCGACTCTTCGTTTGGATTACACGTCGTCGTTATGCAATAGAGAAGACATTGGCTAGTGCAAATACGATTACCATAGAACTGGACAAGTAACCGTGGTGATTAGATACTCGAGAGACTAATGACAATGATCCTAGGTTCAATAACGAATCCGCGGACAACGGGACGGTAGTCGTACGCACGCGCAAAAATCTAAGTCGGATTCTGTGTTAGTATTCGCTGACCGTAAGGAGTTAATCCTTTTTTTTTGTCGATGAGACCGCAAGAGAGAATGACTTTCCGTCCCGGTGATACCCCAGAGAAAAACTACGACAGGGTGTGTCTAAGGACACGAGATCATCGGATTCGTCGGGGACATCCTACGTTCGGAAAGTAAGGGAAATTGACGTTGCTGCTAATTGGCCAATCTCCATATCGGTAGTTAGAAAAGGATGCTAGCTGCCCCTGAGGGAGGGTTGCTAGTGGGAGACGTCGTTCGTGGAAAAATAGGTCTCTCCTGTCTTCCCGTA
>NW_022883775.1:0-23874 GCF_011952255.1 Bombus vosnesenskii
TTTCGCCGAGATTCTCCGCGATGAGGCATGAAAGCAGAGACCACCGTCTGCGGAGGCATGATTATTCTATTGTTCCTTTTAACGAGCAATCGTTTTACTCGAGTCCTCTTACTAAACCGTAAGTACAAAAGACTATTATACTTAGATAGGTACTTGGTCTCAAGAACCAACTTATTTTGGTCTTTCGATTAAGTTCTTAATTAAATGCTCAATTAGATATTCATAAATATATCTTCATAATATTTCCCTCATCAATTTCTTTGACATTCTAGTAACCTCGTTAAGACGTCCGCCACTTCAACTTCTATCTACAAGTGGCAAAAACTGAAGCTGACCTTCTTCATGGAGAAACATGCCGGAAATGGCATCCGCACGTGTGAATAATTATACTCAGTGTCCAGGTAGTTCTTTCGATCATCCGATAGAAGTCGTTTCTGTTTTTCAGAGTTCGTTCACGCCTCCAGAATGTAAAAATATCCAAGGAAGTACCATTAGGAAGCAATGAAATTCAGAGCTTCTGTGGTTATTCCTTTTTCTGATTGTTTCTTTTCTTTGCCCAAAATGGATGATTTCTATATCAAAGTGTTTATTCGTATTTTTTTTTAATATTCCTTGAGATTTTCATTCAACTCGATTTCGAATTTTTTACCACCCGATCTTCTGGTTGACGTCGTTGAGAAAGAGGAACGAGTGCACAGGAAGCATGGTCGGCGTGAGCATGATTAGATCCGGTCTGCCCGATGACCTTGCCAGTGATAATAGCGGTTCGTTAAGGTGGTTGCAGTTTTGGTTTGCTTCTGTTTCGATTTCCAGCGAACTCGTCAGCCGGCATGGCTTCCGAGATGCTCCCCCTGAAACAAGTCGAAGGGAAATAATTAATGGACTCTCTGTTCGATTGTACGTGGATGACAAGCTGACCGTAAAAAGAAATATACAAATACGATTAGAAACTATAATCCGAACCCCTTTCGGTTTGATCTGAAGGTTTCTTTTTCTAGATGGAACCAAAGATTCTTATCTGGTTTATGGTGAGCTAAGGAACTCTTTGAAAACAGCATTTATAACTTTCGAAAAAGAGACAGGTATTTCTTGCGCGAACAATTGAATAATTAATTCGTTCTCTAAATATCCTTATCTGTTGTTCCTAAAATACATAATGATTGGAAGCTTCTTACGGGAAGCGCAATCAGCCGCTGATATCATTGAAGTCGAAACGCCATTAAAACCATATTACGATTCGCATGCGACATGCTCCATTCATGAAAACACAAAAGCAATAAACAAGTACAAATCAACGAAATAAATCCTCCGAGAACGAGACGTTACAGGAATTATACCATTGCGAGGATACAAAAGACTTGCTCATGAGCTACTTCCTTCAAGTAGTCGAGCGGTGTATTTTCCGGTCGTTAACTTCCATATAATGGGATATTAAAGAGTACGGATACAACGCTGCTATTTTTCAACTGTTCATTATCAAATTACGCAGCGGGAATCGTTGCAACGACAAAACTGTAACGACTCGTACCTGCGTATCTTCCATTTAGCTGCGGTAAACGCTGACTTGTCTGCGTTTTTTTTTCACTTCCTCGTTACGGAAACCAGGAAAAGTGATTCACAATACAGTTTCTAACTGTACTTCTCGCGATTCTTTCTTAGAAACAAGCAATTGCTTCTTTTCAATTTCCTAAATCTATAATAAAACAGTCCATTCCTTGAATAGAAATTAACTTTAAAACTTTAGGCGCATACATTGTACGTATCGTATGTATGTATTTTGATTTGAAAAGAAACGCGGCAAACGCCTTTGAAAAGACGTTAGGTTTTCAACGCCTTAACTAACTTAATTCCAGAGAGTTGTAAATCTGCTGCATCTCCAACATCTGAATATCAATCTTTTACAATGACTTGCTCTCCAATTTATTAAAATTACATCTCTCCCGTTGCACCGACCTTCTTTAAAGGTTCCCGCGGCAGGTTGAACCCGCATCACGTATCTTCCCTCTTCCTTCCACCCCCTGTTCCCTTTCTCTTTCTATCGGACGGGAAGAGCGGGAACGCTTAAAACGCGCGAATCACGCGAGCGCCTCACGATTTGCGAAACATCACGTGAAAATCACCGATCCGATCTCCGTGCGCGCGGTGCACCGTGGGGGTAACGATTAAATCGACAGGATATACTGTATTGGCTATTCCGTTATTACAGGCTGTAGTTGGCGGGGAAATTGTCGCTATGGATCGATGAACTCCATTGTAACAACGCACCTTCGAATTGCATCGGAAACGCTTCTGTATTGCGTCCACCGTATAACCTATCATCGTGTGTTTAGGGTAAATCAGTGGATCGGAAGTTACGTTTCTATGTTTCTCGCCTGTCAGTATAACACTGTGCAAGAGATACAGCAAGATCCTAAAATCATTCGAGTACAAGTAGCGTAAAATGGTCGTTTAAATTTCAATAAATTAACTATTCATACGTTAATTGTACGCGGTCAGGATTAAGGGGTACGGCGATGGAGAAGATTTTGTTAGCTAGATGTTGAGTAAATAATCGAAGATGATAATTTTATAAATGTTTCGTATTCATGATGATGGAAAAGATATAATTTGAGTTACGTTACGTTTGAATAAGATAGACTTTTCCAAGAGTGGAGGATTTGTAGAGATAGTGGACGTAATAGTAGTATGATTTAATACTTGATGTGTCTTCTTTTTCTTTGACATATAGGTCACTGTGGGGAGTAATATTGATCTAGATATAACTATCTTTTCTGAGAAGTACGTATATGCTTATGGGAACTATGTTTGGTTAATCAATAGAGCCATTCTTTTGAGAAATTGAATCTAGAAGAATTCGACGATACTTTGCCTTGTTTCAATAGTGCATCATTTTAAAGAAACGCCTGCGATTATAGTATATAATTGCACATAGGTATATGCAAAATTGCATTTTCAAATAATTAAATAAAAAATATAGGAATGTATCAATGGGAAGAATATTTGTTAAAGATCTTTCCTTTCTAATCAAATTCGTCCAACAACCCCATTCTCGTCAAACATAAAATGAACGGTGCCTTTCTCAAAGAAACAAGAAGAAAATTGCTGTCGTTCTAAAGTTCTTCTCCATTGCTAAATTACCGTTCGTGTTTCTAGTTACACTCCAATTATTCGATTGTAAGAAGCAAGCAATCCCTCCATCCAAGGGCTAGATATAGTTTCTCGAGTAGTTCTCTTCAATACCGTTATATCGATGAACTCTTTTTGAATAAAGTTCACATTTATAAAGCAAACACAATAAAATACGACAGGACAATTGTAATCGATAAATAACATTTTATTAGGATATTATAAGAAGCTAAGATATCGAGTTCTAATTGTGAATATCAAGCGCTCGTCGTTTGAGGAGATTACCAATATTTTCTTCCTTAACAATATGAATTACGAAGTTTCGATACCGTTTATGACTTTAAGATCTCTTGATAAAGTTGTATCGTTAAAATCTTACTGTTCCTAGGGAAAATATATAGTTAATATATATAGTTAAATATATATAGTTAAAACCGGAATATATATAGTTAAAACTTCCAGAGGAGCATCTCGCAGACAAATTATTGATTGTTAGTGTCGATTGACTGTAATCGATATTTGGTGCGTGAAGTTGTATGTTTCGTGAACCTGCGTTGATGCAGGGATTCTGTTGCAAATCATAAACTAAAGAGCCACTGGTCAAGGTGAAAGAGGTTCAATAAATCCAGTGTTAGTGTAATTTGACACTTTATGTGCACCGGGTGTATGCAAACAGAGTTTGATGTTCTGAACACCACGGTTGTAAGATTTTATTGAGACCCCAGTATTGTATCCGCACGGTGTGACCCTCTGTTGATGATTGCCCTCTCCACCAGCCGTTTAGTCTCATCTGTCTATCGTGCCTTACCAGCCAGGGGGTTTCCCTAACATCTGAGATATCAGATTTGCAGCTCGGAGAGGACAGATAATTCGGAATATCCCAAAGAAGGGCAAGGTACTGGCCGAGCCCCAAATCACTTACATAGAATTACTTACATAGAATTACTTACATAGAACAATCACCTACATAGAATTTTTTTTTTCTTTTCTTTTTTTTTCTTTTTTATTTTCTTGTTGAAATTATAATTAATTCTCACGTCGAGAATTTTCAGTTACTTTACTTAGTATTATGCAGTGTTAGCTGATTATTAATAATAAGTTAAGACTTATTATAGATAAATATAATTTACTCACATAAAATAAATTCATTTAATTAATTATGAGATTAATTCACTTACATAATTATGACATACAAGTAAATTTTATAACCACAAATTTTTAAATGTTATACTTTGAATCTGTTCTTACATTTAATTTTAATTTTAATTAAAAAAAAAACCTTACAGCCAGTACCTCTAAAATATTTGTAGTATCGTGGACGAAAGGCCTAAGAAATATCGGGCGAACTACAGACAATGTCGCGAGAGCCGAGGCGCTGTCGGCTCCATCAATGCATTACCGGGTCCTTCAGGTAAATAGGTAAATAGCCGAAAAGACCTTCGTGACCCTGGCTACGAGCGTCTGTAAAACACGTGTGCGGTGGGCCCAGCAATAGACAATAGAGCGCTACAACGGCCCGAGAGGCAGTCGAAAAGCAGAGTGCGAGTCGAAAAGCAGAGTGCGAGTCGAGGAGCCGTGTGCGAGTTGAGCGGAGACAGAGGTTGCGAGTGGCGTTGCCGAGAGAGTGTGGTTTGCGCTGTTTTCTGTGCGTTTGGCGTGAATAGTTCAGGTTGAACAACAATCGTCTTTTTCTGTCTGATTAACATCTCTATTGTCCACTCTTTGTAAACACATTATATCACGATATTACATATTTTGGGGGCTCAGCCGGGATTGGACAAGACAGAAAACGAAACGGTTTAACAGAGCTATTCGAGCTAGTTGTGAATTTACCTGTACGCGGTGCGGTAAAAGACGATATCGTTGACTGTTTAAGTTCGTGTAGTGTGAAAAATGGCAAACGTCGGGGACGAACGATTGTCGGGTGAAGAGGGTTCGACGCTGGAGGAGCTGAGGAGTAAACTCGCGCGAATGAACCTCCCTATATCGGGTGCGAGGTCAGTGCTGATTGCAAGGCTGAATCGGGCGTGTAGGGCTGGACAATCGTGTCCTAAGGGATCGACGGGCGGTGAAGACCTAACCGGTCAACGAGATCTAGGAAACGTACAGAGAGCTGAGCGTGATTGTAACGAAGATGAAGATGTTGAGAAAATGAATACGAAGGAGTTGAAGGAGCGCCTCGCTAGTTTGGGTTTAAAAACGACGGGAAGAAAAGTAGAATTACGCGCACGGCTACAAGCGGCCATGGATGGTAACGACATATCGTCGGAAGAAGGAAGCGACGACGAAAGTGAGGATGAAGATGACAAGAAAAACGCAAGAGGATACAAGAAAGATACGCGAAGGGTGTATCAGGACCGTGCCGAATGTTGTCGAAGGGCATGCGTTGGTTCGACACTGAGTTTTAGAGACGTCGAAGATGCACTAGAGTCGTTTAGTGGCAACAGAGGTGAAAATGTCGAACGATGGTTCGAGTCGTTCGAGGAAGTCGCTGATACGTGCATGTGGTCGGATGGGCAGAAGGCAGTCTACGCCAGGAAGCTGCTGAAAGGATCAGCGAAAATATTCGAGTGTCATGCCAGGACTTGGCATGAGTTGAAGAGGGGGCTAGTGAAAGAATTTTCGAGGAAAGTCAACAGTAGGCAAGTACATCAGAAACTTGAAGAAACAAAAAAGGAGAGTGATGAAGCATGTTTGGCTTACATGTACCGCATGCTCGAAATAGCCAGCCATGTGGACATGGAGGAGGAAGCAAAGGTGGAATACATAGTGGATGGAATAATAGACGACGAGAACAATAAGGCTGTATTGTACGGCGCTACGTCAATCAAAGAGTTGAGGAAGAGGTTAGTGATGTACGAAGAGCAGAAGAGTCGCAGAGCAAAGTCGATTGTGAAGCCGGCTAAAACCCAGAAGAACGGGAAGCCCAGTCAATCTGTAGATGCAATGAAGAAAAGAAGATGCTTCATTTGCGGTAGTGAGGATCATCTAAGTGTTAAGTGTCCGGAGAGGGGAGAAGGTGTTAGGTGTTCCGAGTGCAGCGGATTTGGACATATTGCAGCGAGGTGTACGGCGCGACCGAAAGGGACTTGCGTAGTGTCAAGATCCGAAAAAGGGAAGTATGTGAAAGAAGTGGCGATAGATGACTGTAGGTTTGTGGCATTAGTGGATACGGGTAGTGATCTCACGTTCATCCGATCAGACGAGTATGCGAGGTTAGGGTCACCACCGCTAGGTAAATGCAAGTTTAAGTTCGACGGTTTTGGTTCCGCTGGCAATGAGACCTGGGGTGAATTCACTAAGGTAATGACGGTTGATGGGTGTAAACTGCCAATCACTTTGCACGTTGTTTCAAACAAAATATTGACGAAGCACGGCCTGTTGTTAGGCACTGATTTTCTGGATCA
The DNA here is from genome assembly GCF_011952255.1 of Bombus vosnesenskii. Lineage (NCBI taxonomy): Eukaryota > Metazoa > Arthropoda > Insecta > Hymenoptera > Apidae > Bombus > Bombus vosnesenskii. The sequence goes on from NW_022883775.1 coordinate 6,534, forward strand.
GGTAGAGTTACGGGTTAAACGGGGCGAAGTGACTTTCTTGCAGCTTGACGAACAGACTAACAAAGACGTGTCGGATGTGTTTAGAATTAACGTAGTAGAACAGACTGACGAAACAGACCTAACACACGTACAGGAACTGCATTATCGTGAAGCGATTCGGGATATTATTAAAGGGTATAGGCCGGAGAAGAAGAGAGACGTCGGGATAACCGCGAAAATAGTTCTGAAAAGCGACAAACCGGTAGCGCGAAGACCGCGAAGACTGGCGCCGAGGGGGAACGGGCAGCATGTCGACCAGGTTCAGAAATACCTGAATTCCACCGTAAACAGAAGCACAGGGAAGACTCCTTTCAGCTACTGGTCGGAGTCGAAATGCAAGTCAGGGAAGAGGCGAAGATTAGAAAGCTGATCGACGAAGAGTGGGCCGCGAGGTTTGAAGAACAACGTCGCGAGCTACGTGAGGACGCGAAGAGGAAGATCGCCGCAACTCAAGAAGAGAATCGTCGAAGTTACAAGAAAAGAAGAAAGCGTGCGAAGCAGTACCGAAGGAAGGACCCGCACACACCTCGATTTTATGAAACCTTGGGTCCTAAACGCCGAAAGTGACGCATCTGATGACAGCGAGATAGAAGGCAACATCTGAGGGCAGATGTTATTGCAGGATGGCCGAGTGTAGTATCGTGGACGAAAGGCCTAAGAAATATCGGGCGAACTACAGACAATGTCGCGAGAGCCGAGGCGCTGTCGGCTCCATCAATGCATTACCGGGTCCTTCAGGTAAATAGGTTAGCCGAAAAGACCTTCGTGACCCTGGCTACGAGCGTCTGTAAAACACGTGTGCGGTGGGCCCAGGACAAAGAGCGCTACAACGGCCCGAGAGGCAGTCGAAAAGCAGAGTGCGAGTCCAGAGCGAGTCGAAAAGCAGAGTGCGAGTCGAGGAGCCGTGTGCGAGTTGAGCGGAGACAGAGGTTGCGAGTGGCGTTGCCGAGAGAGTGTGGTTTGCGCTGTTTTCTGTGCGTTTGGCGTGAATAGTTCAGGTTGAACAACAATCGTCTTTTTCTGTCTGATTAACATCTCTATTGTCCACTCTTTGTAAACACATTATATCACGATATTACATATTCAATAAAAATTCTGATGAAACATTAATTGAAACATCTAAACGCAACAGAGAATGGATATAATTATACAATTTTCCAATATTTCAACATTCATTCATGTACATCGATTTTTATTATCACATTTGTTTCATATCTGAAGAATATGTATTTGTTGGCATTAAAATATTCTCTGTTTCAATCCTTGGTCATTTTAGATCGAGACTTCAAAATCTTCTTGATTAAAATTCTTAAATTTTTTTAAATGGGAATCATTAATTAGAGGACAAAAAGTTGTTCCAATTATTTGAACATTCTGCTATTCATACAATAACATATTTCATTTTAAATTAAAACGAGAATAAATACTATTGTGTATAAATTTAATAGAACGACACACGTGATTTGTAGTCAACACTGTGACAGTTTGTGCAATTACCTTTTAATCGAGTGGAAACGAGAGCATTTTCAAATTTCTATTAACCAACGGTATTATCAATCAATTTTAACAATGATTGAAGGTTGCAAAATTAAATATAAAATGATTTATTAATAGCATACGTAGTGTTAAATTTGCAAACAAGCAGCGTATCTTTTAAGAATAATAAAGACACCAGAAAATAAAGATAATATTCTAATTACATTGCAAATTAATGAATAATTTAAGAAATGTATTTTTGTTATATTAATGTATCACAGATTCTAGGTAAAGTATTAATTTAATTTACTTATTACTTAGGAGATTGTATTTGAAATATAATTACAATTTGTAAGGTGTAATCAGCACACCTTTAAGCTAGTAGATATTTGGTAGCAGTTCTCAAGTCTTTGTGCAATATAGCACAATTGAGTTTAACCGAGTTTAATCCCTTTGACCAGCCAGCTTCCAATTTCATTTATGGCATAAACTCCTGACAATTTCATGCTCTTCAGAAGAAACACAATGTCCTATTATCGTTTTGTGATCGTTGAATATGATCACTCTAGCGTTTTAATCTCCTTTCTATGTATGATGCGGGTATACCGTTTTCTGTTGTTTTTAGATTCAAGTGACGAAAACTTATGAAATGATATTTTAAGTTTAAACTGATCAATTAATTTAATTAATTGATTTATTGTAGCAACAATGGTAAATTGTTTAAATAGAGAAAGAAATTTAAAACGAAAAATGTATGAATGTAATATTTGAAATCTAAAATGATAAATTATTATGCGAAAATAATAAAACTCGCAATGTCAGCACATGGTCTCATTAGAACGTGTTTAACGAGCGTAGCGTAGGCGTGAAAATGAAAACGTTGAGGCTCTCGTGGTGTAAAAAGGCTAAATTCCTCATAAAAATACAAGAAATGAGAGGGAACGTTCGCCCTTGAACACATAAAACCAAAAAAAAAGAAAAAAATAGAAAAGGAAAAAAACCACAAATTTTAGTGAAGCTATTTTACTGAAACTTATTATATCATTTTAACAGCTATATATAAAACGTTGAATTATTTCCTTTCGCGCAGAGCAATTTTATTTCAAATTTCTAGCTTCAGAATGATAATTACGTATTTGTAATTATCAACAAGCTTTAAAAATATGGAATATTCAGCCAGATGAAATATAGGTAAAGTATTTAGAAGAAAACAGATTGAAATGTTTTATGTAAAACGATTAAATTAAGTGGTTGAGTTTGAAAATTTGACTCGGTTTAATAATTCAATGGAAAAAATATTCGCCCTATGAAAAAAAATTCATGTTCCTGTCGATATATCGGCGAGGTGCTCCTCTACTTTCGACTGCTCTGCAATTCAAATGCAATACTCGAATATACATGGCGAAAGAAATGGAAATTGAGTAATTTAAGGGAACCAATTACTCTCGCGTCGACGTAACTTCAAAATGTTTCACGTGTCGGTGTTTGCGAAATGAAGTTCGTCGTTATCCGACTAACACGCTTGCAGATGCGTTCTTTTTGTTGCAAAGTAAATGAACAAATTGTGAACAAATAATGTTTACAATTACATCAAAATTAATGTCCTAAACTTTACCAAGAATTATTAAAAATCCCTGCGTATTGCTTACGTAATGTTGATATTGAGTAGTACCATACATAACCTCAACATTATGATACTTACAAACATCGCTAAACAAGTAGTGCGAACGATGTCGAGTAAGTATTCACTATGTAAAAAGTATTTATAGATAAAAAGTATGGGAAATATATAACCGAATGTATTTAACTTTTCCAACATTTTAGCATTTCGCTTGGCGTTGGTACAACTTGAAGTAAATGAAGTAAAACGCAAAAATGTAGAGCGGGCAGTTTCCTACATTTCTAGCGCAAAAGAGCACAATGCTGATATTACAGCTCTTCCTGAATGCTTTAATTCACCATATGGAATACGTAATAATTTGTTTTTTTTCAATAATTTACTATGTGTGTAACAACTATATAGAAAAAGTAAAAGTAGACAAATTACCTTACCGTTTATACTTCCATAAAGATTGTGAATTGATTCGAGAATATAGGATTTCCCCATTTTCATGATTATCGTGATTGTTGTATAAATATATTTTTTAAGATACTAATAATTAGGTACTTATAAATTAGTATTATCAATTATTTTGCATTTATAATTCCGCCTCTAGTATAAGTGTTAATTGAAAACTAACTTTATGTTTCAAAAAGTACTAGCAAAGTCGTTGAGTAACAAGCCACTGATGCTAACACAAATAGCATTGTCGTAATTAAATATTTCTAAATATTCATTTTTCATTTTGAACCTGTAGAAACAATTTATTATATATACTATTAGCTAAGTAATTGCATATTTAATTAAGTCGAAATATAAAACTTAGTTATTTTAATAATTTAAAAAATAAAAAACTGACAAACATTTCAATTTAATTTATGGTTGGAACAAAAGACAGTTATTTTTCATTAATTGAAATATTGCAATGCAGAGTACTTTCCAAAATACGCCGAGAGTATTCCTGATGGTGAAACGAGCGTTGCTTCATCGAACGCAGCTAAAGAAAACAACATCTATGTAGTTGGTGGTACGATGCCTGAAATAGAGGGCGATAAATTGTACAATACCTGTACTATTTGGGGTCCCGATGGAACTTTGATAGCAAAACACCGAAAGGTAAGTAATATATTCCTTTATGGCTTTGAATTTGAAAATATTGGGGTGAAGAAAGTGACTCTATCTAGGAATAATTTAGGAATATACATATGTACATACGTATACTATAACCAATTCTATAATTTACGGTTTATAAAATACGTTATGATACGGGAAACGCCCATTTTTGTTGTAATGTGTTTGTGTTGTATAAATTTTTCACATACTTAAAATATTATTATACTTATTTTTTCTCCTTTTTAAACATTATTAAATGATAAGATTTTTTAATAAAAGAAAGTGATAAAAACGCTGTCAGTTATTAAATAAAAAATAATTAAAGTTTAGGAGTTGGTAACTTTGATATTAAATTACAAAAGTTGCAGCAATAGAATTAGCGACCACATTTTTATGTTATTAGGTACATCTATTCGACATCGACATTCCTAATAAGATTACTTTTCGAGAGAGTGATTCACTCAGTCCCGGTAACTCCCTAACGACGTTCGATGTGAAGGGCTGCAAAATAGGTATTGGCATTTGCTATGATATTAGATTCGAGGAAATGGCACGCATTTATCGGAACAAAGGTACAGTAACTTAATCGATCAATACTTAACTAGCAAAAAATTAAATATCTTTCTTAAATATATTCTATATAAAATTAATATAATCTGTAACTCTGTATAAAAAGAAGCTTAATTTAAAAAACCAGTATATTTGCTGAAAATGAAACAAATAAAAGAATTAAAAGCACAATAAGAGGACTGTCCTCGCATATTCAGAAATGATGGAATGTGAACCGTGCAACTACGAAGTTAATTGGTATTCGGTGGCTTCATATTTCCTGCTTCTCTGGGTTAGGTTGCCAAATGCTGATATATCCAGCGGCATTCAATATGACCACTGGACCACTGCACTGGTCATTACTTCAGGTTTCAGAGCGAATGATAATCAATTATACGTTGCCTGCATATCACCGGCTCGTGTTCCTTAAGCAAGTTACGTCGCATGGGGACATACACATTTGACCAATCCCTGGGGAAAGATTCTTTACGATTTGGAAACTCAAGAGAATATGGCAGTCACCGATATCGGTAATTTACAGCTTAAAATTAAAAGCGAGAGATCCATGATGTAATTAATTTTTAGTCTCGTTAATTTATCGATTTAGCCATCTTCCTCTGTATTTGTTGAATTTATTAGTAAGCATTACTTATTACTTCGTATGTTTCTTTTTTCTATCAGATCTAAAAGTTGTTGAGGAAGTAAGGGCTCAGATACCTACATTTTCTCAGAGACGTACAGATTTGTACGACACTGTCTGTAAGAAGGAGTAACTCTACACTAAAACAGAAAATGTTTTTTTATAATATTTCTACTACGATATCCTTTTTTTGTGAATTATTACTAATTTCTTATCATTTGTACTAAATGAATGACTCAATTAAGAAAACCAAAACGTTATAAATAATAATCTGTATATCTTGTGTATCAACATGTAATTGGATATTATAATAATATAGGAATGCTATAATAATATAGGATAATAATATAGGAGAATAATAATATAGAAAAAAATACATGCTTTTAAACACCTTTAATATCGATCACATAAATTGTTATAATTCACAATGATTACGCATACATAAAAGACCCTTTGATAGTAAAATTTACGATCAAAAGGCAATTACGTATCGTTTAACAACATTTAATTTATAACACCTTTTAAACATTTAGACAGATTAACACACAACACTTCTTATATATAAACATCAATTCGAAGTTATCAGCTTGGAGAAATTGATCGATTAATACCTGCAGATTGTCTGTCTCGATGAAAGACTTAAAGAGAGCAAAAACTTGCTTAAACAAAAACATACTTGCAGCTTCAACATCTTCAATATCGAGGAGATTCAAACTTTACAAATAAATGTAAATTGCGATGTAAAACAAAGCGATGTAAAAAGGGAAAAAGGAGGAAAGAAGGAACAGGGAAACAAAGAGAAGAAACGAATTTTTCATTTTCTCTTGCCAGGAATATAAGATGCTAAGTAATCTTCCTAAGTAATCTCCTCCAGCTTTTTCTAGTTTGATCAATAATTATTAGTACATGTTAGGAAAACAAATAGAATTTTTGTTCTCAAGCGAGGTATAATTTAAATTTTGTATGTACACAAAAATGTTAAATATCTGTAATAAACATGGTACAATCAATTTTTTACATAAAATTATATTGTATAGGCTATTGTTATTTAAACATTTTAAATTGGATGAAGAAAAAAATGACGCAAATAAAACGTAGGACATTTTAATTAAAGAGACTAATATAGAGATTTATCTACTTAACTGTGATTAAATCATCTCCACTTAACGCTCTACCCCTTCTATTAATTATGCTTCGTTAAACTATGATTACAGAGGATGGGTTTTTTGATAAAATGACATTCTGACAAATATATATAGATCGATATATATAGATATAGATAGACAAATATATAGATTCTTACAACAGTAGTTATGAATGAACAGTAGTTATTGTATCAATTCCGTTCTTCAGAAGCTTCATTTGTGAAAAGACAATTCGCCAGAATAGGGATTCACTGTAGTTATAGCTATAGGATTTCAATCTAGTTGACAGACTTGCTTTACGTAGAGAATATCTGTCTCTTGTTCTACTTTATCGCGATTCTCTCCTCATCTTATACGCTTTGTCGAGCAAAGTAATATTGGCATATATCTCGGCTCTGGTTACAATCATTAGTTTCGGCCTAAACGGTTAGAATCACATAGCTCGCGCTCTACTCTCGTTTATTCAACATTCAGGCCATATGGTCGCATGCGACGAGTTTTATGTTAATTCCGACCGATTACAATACCTTTCTTTCGTTTACAAGGAACGACGAGACTGGCAGTGGCGTGATTTCCAATGCAAAAGCCGCGATATCTGCTCGATAACCTAACCTCAACCGATTTTGTTGTACTATTCTTATGTGGACTTCGTTTGTACCACTTTCGTAACAAAAATAGAATACGTAGAACACAGCATTCCGTTATGCGATATTGTCGATTCCTAACATCTGAAAAATCAGAGATAATTATTTCCCTACAGTTGTACATTTGTGTGAAAAATTACGAACGTAAAGTTGTTTGGTGCATGCACAGTCCTCCCCTCTCCTGCATTTGCGTGGACATGCTAGAAAGATTCACTTTTCCACGGTGAAACTGTATGTATTATAATTTCATTTTTACAAAGGTCGAACATCCTACTATGCATAAATTTAATATTAATATAAGCAGGTTTCGTGTTAAGTATTACATCTGACGTATAAGCACACGTGTGTACGAGCCTTGGTTTTAAATGTCTTATAGTAGACACCGAAAAGATTATTCAGTTGGATATCTGACTCAACATCAATATTTTACTAGGAGATAACATGTTAAGAACACGTTGGTGGATGGAATGGGAGATGATGAATGAAGACATACTTCTGTGAGATACATAAAATAGTAGTCAGAACGTATTTTGGCGCTTGGGGACAGCAACAGCTTTTTTTTGTTTTTATTTATTTGTTGAAATTACAATCAATTCTCGCATTGAGAATTTTCAGTAATTTTTCTGGCGTGGCGCAGTGACATGGCTGTTTATTTACAATAAGTTAATACTTATTATAGATAGGTATAATTTATAAGTATTATAAGTAAGTTCATATGCTTAATTTGGATAATTAAATCAATCTATGGAGTAGTCCAGTGATTAGGGGGTTTCGGTGTTTCTTGACTCTTTTGCTATATCTGTCGCTATATTTTGTTATTTCCTCTTTGACTGTAGGTATCTTGAGGTCGCGATGGATGGTTTCGTTGGTAACATACCAAGGTGCGTCTATTAAGGCTCTTAGCGCTTTCGATTGGAATCGTTGTAGTATTTCGATGTTGGAATTACTTGGACAGCAACAGCTGGTGATACTGTCATACACCTCCATTTATAAACTTTCGAAAATCGATGTGACCTTCAAACTTTAGTGTATTCTGTTTCATAGCACAAAATGTTTCCGAAATGTAAGTTTATTGTTACAATAAACTTGACTAGTGGCTCTGAAATACTATCCTTGAAAAAACAATGGGGAAATTGGAGCAAAAAAAAAAAGAAGGAAATAAACAAAGACCTTGTTGGTTCGTAATAATAAAATATGCTACAGGAAAAACTTTTTCCAACGGATTGAGATGCGACCAGCTTTAAAAGCTATGACGCGAATCGAGCGTTTGTCTACAAGAGCGCATTTTCGGTGGATATATATGTCGGAATGACATTGGGGATAGGGTTGTCGGTGTTTGAGGAGTCTTCATTGAAGGTAGCCATCGTTGCGGTGTAACGAAGATACGATTTATTGACGCAGGTATGAATAACACAGGTTTTGACAATCTACCACGGCGATGAGACGTCCGCGACACTAGTGACAGTGGTCTCCGGTTCAATAACGAATCCGCGGCCAACGGGATGGCAAATGGGCGTTCTCGCTGAATCTAAGTCTGACTCGTAAAAATAATTGCTGAGCGTAAAGACGTTACTCTTTGGTCGACGGGAGCGCGTAAAAGAATGCCCGTCCCGTCCCGATGATGTCACAGAGGAAAACTATAATGGGTTGTGTCTAAGGACACGAGATCATCGGATTCGTCGAGGAAAGCCTTCGTTTAGAAAGTAAGGGAAATTGACGTTGCTGCTAATTGGTCAATCTCCATATCGGTGGTTAGAAAAAGATGCTAGCCGCCCTCGAGGGACAGTTGCTAGTGGAAGACGCCGCTCGTTGAAAAATATGTCTCCCCTATCTTCCCGTAGTTGGGACAAAGACTGTTTGTCTGTTTGAAGGACTTTAGTTAACTAAACCTTAAGATTTATAACGGGCCCTCGAGCTAGCCGAACATGTACTGCGGAGACGCATCGACATCTGGCAATCATCTTACTCGAAGAATAGGGTCTGCGTGTGGCGAGCCACGGGACAGAAACCGTTGGAATGTTTACTGTCGCGTGTCGCCACGAATATTTCTTTTAAGGAGAGCTATAGAATCACTCCATACCTTTGTTAGGCAAAGCGTTCATCCCTTGACCGCGGCTACGTTGGGCGACAGACTGTCACCTCGAGCCAAAGCTCACCGTCACTAATCTCGAGCAATTACAATCGGATTGAATAACTACAATTGTTCAATTACAGCTATAGTAGATTCTAGGTTACAATGTTGCGGGATTATCTAAAATTCCAAAGGCTCCGGTGTTCTTTCATCTCCGACATATAATTATATAATGACTCATTGAAAACCAGCTTTCATTTTCTGTTGATAGTATGGTAAGAAAATGTGAAGTTCGAACGCTTGTAACAATTGCCTGAGTTGCGTCATCCTTGGTTTTAGGAAAAGATAGGGAAGTCACTGAAGGGTGTCGCGGCTTCGATGTCTTTCGTAGCTGCGACGCGGAGGCCTCTCGGTTGTTCTTTGAACAATCGTCAACGTGGACGAACGTCAAAGCGAAACCACGCGAATTCGGCATTTCCGATAATACGGAACATTGTAAACGCGACTGCGTTGAATTCGTTCGATTAATTCCTAGCAGTATCTATAAACAGTGAACTTAAGGCCCATACACAACTGCATACGCTAGGTTGTAAGAAATAATAGCTATATAAGTATGTATTAGCGCATGAGTTAGAGAACGATGCAAATCGAGAGCGACTCATATTATTGTTTTGCCTCGTGATACTTACACAGTCTTGACGTACATGTAACGTCAACAAATATCTCCAACAGACTCAGGAAACCTGAACCGCCTTGCACACGACACCGACTCCCAAAACAAAGGAATATGAATTCGGCACATAGGCATAAGATAAACGAACATCTAGAAGGGTTGTGTCTTGATCGAGTCTTTCAGTCTTTCGGTAACGGTCAAATCGCACACTTGTAATCCTATTATAAAATAAAGGTACCTCGAACTCTGGTTCAAGAACCCAACATTTTTTTATTATTATTTTCCCATTATTTTTACGTGACATTTTGGCGATCCTGCCAGGATCCATTCGCTTCAGTGTAAACGAAGTTACGATTTCGGTCTACGGACATTATTGAAGATCGAAGGATTCGAACTACTTGTGTTATGAACATTGCTGTCAATAATTTACCACGGTGGACTAAATCAACGGGGCCACTGTCAGCATAGAACAAATCAACAGAACGAGTTTGACACTCAAACAACACATTTGAACGCGCCACAGAGGAAAACACCTCATTCTACGAACTTACGTATCAAGGTGAGAAAAGTCGGAATTCTTTTAAACAATATAGAACGCGAAAAGTTAGTTTCTCTAGTAACTCTAGCGAAGAGACAATATGAACAAGAAAGACACAAAAGCCGAGACAAGTTTACCCTCTACAAGTGGAGTTCAAAATAAAACGGGATCACTCGATTCCTCTACCAGAGCAATTTTAGACTTAATACAGAGACAGAACGAAGAATTTCGACAACAATTTAACGAAATAAAGAATGCTTTAAAATTAGCGAACGAAGAAAATAGAAAACGCGCTAACGAAATGGAAATATTAAGTAGAAACCTCTCTCGTGTTAAACTACCACAAATAAACGTAAAATCAACTGAATTCGGTTCTATGATGACGGACGATGACGATAATATATCAGTATTAAAACACGATACTAATCCACCTCCACCTATGCCACAAAAGCCACCAACATATGTCCAACCATCCAATCCAACAGCTGGAAACTCTGGAAATCTAAAAGCTGTTTAGTATCTCCGATATTAAACGGAGAAAACGATATAAGTGTAGAAGATTTTATTCGTGAAATAAAAGAAATGAGAATGATGTGTAGCGAACAAACGTTATTATTAAAAATGATCAAAATAGAGAAAATTGTAGGAAAAGCCGCAATGACAATCCGCAATATCCATATTAGCGAATTCGAAACTGTGTACGAAGGATTAAGACGTAACGTAGCTACTCAAGCATCAGTAAGAGAACACCAAGATCAGTTAAGAGTGATAAAGCAAGGAATAACCGCAAGCGTGCAAAATTATAACATTAGATTTCGACGTGTTTTCAACAAACTTCAATACAGCATTACCAATGAATATAAAGACGAACTAACTCGATGAGCGATGAACGATCGACTATACATGGTTTCTGTGATTGACTATGTAAGAGGCCTTCGTTCAGAAATAGGACACGTGCTATTGGCTAATCCCTCCCCCCCCAAACATCATCGATGCAGAAAAAAAGGCAATGGACGTGGAAAAATACTTTCGCGAAGACAACGCTCGCAGACGGATGACACGACAAACAACCACTCCACCATCTTATCGTAACCAGACGTCTCGTCCAGTAGGTAACCGCTTCACGATTACAAGTAACATGAATAACAAAACTCCACCCACACAAAACAGTCTACCAAGAATGAATAATTTTACAAAGTTTGAAAATCGACCATTAAACGAAAGGCCACAAACGAAATGTTTCAAATGCAATCGATTGGGACACCTTGCCAATCAATGCCAAAATTTTCGAATACCGCCTCAAACAGAAGCCCCTCCAGGAATAAACTACAATCAAGAACAATCAGAATTAACAATGTTACCTCAGGAAGACTACCCACAATACGACTACAATTACTAGGACGACCAGGATTGCGATTTCTCGTTGACTCGGGAGCAGGAATCAACTTGCTTAAACGAGGATGCTACCCAGGAAGAACAATAATACCAGACACATAGAAATTCTCCATGGAACATTCCAAATACGAATCCAATTCCAAAATTAAACTAAATTTATTCAACAAAGAGATAGAATTTTCCTTAGTAGATGATAATTTCCCTATCATAGAAGACGTCATATTAGGCTTACCCGGTTTAAATCAATATCGATTCGAACTCTCCAACAAAACATTAAAATTAGATAATAATACTCTTCTGCTGCAGCAAGAACCAACCCTCGCATCGGGAGAAATCGTTCAAAAAATTGTATACTTCGACGGAAAGCCAACGCCAGTATGCTTTATCAATGGTGGTAAGTTTTCAGTCCAAATTTCTAACATTATTGAAAATATAAACACTGTAGATCAAATCGAAAAATTCAAATCTTTGATTCGACTATCGCACATAGAAAAACTTCTTAGAGAACCTATGTAGTATTTTCGTCTGTACCTACTTAAATTATATTTATCTTATTTTCCTTTAAGCATTCGTGAACGTAGTGGTAATGAACTTCAATGTGTTTAGAATTTTTTGTGAAATTTCCGTACTTTGCTATACTTATCACTCCAGAGTTATCGTCATAAATTTTTACAGGGTTATTGTCTAGATTTACATTGAAGACCTTCATAATTTCTCTAATAAACATTAATTCACCCACCGCTTCCGATAGAGCTACATACTCTGCATACGTCCAGGCTTTTGTCACACACCTTTGTTTTTTAGATTTCCAACCGATTACATTTCCATACAATTTAATTACATATCCAGAAGTAGATTTCCTATCTAAATGATCTCCTGCCCAATCAGCGTCCACATAACAATCTATCGTTTCACACTTTTCATTCCTTTTCTAATGTAACCTTATATCTCTAATATTAAATATTTCAATATTTCGGTACAAATATTTCAATATTCGCAAAGCATATTTAAAATGTGTCTCGCTACAACAATCTTGAAATCTACTTAAGATAATTCACACTATAACTTATATTGGGTCTGGTATTTGTACTAATATACAGCAATGCACCAATTAAGTTCTTGTATCCAATGTCATTTCTGTTTATCTCAGCGTTTTCTATTTTTAAATTTGTTTCCGTTGGTGTACAGTATAATTTGCTGTTTTGTAATTTATATTTATTCGCTAATGATTCAATGTATTTCGTTTGGCTTAGTTTCATTTCATTTTTTATATAATCATACTCTATATTTATTCCAAAATATTCTTTCACTTCACTTAAATCTTTCATTTAAAATTTATCAGGTAATAGCTTCTTTACATTTTGTATCCTTTTTTTGTTTTTACTACAGATTAACACATCGTCTACATATATTAGCAAATAAACAACATTTTCCCCCTCTCCATGAGTATATAGGCACAACTCTATGTTATTCTTCTTAAAATCCAATGTCGTCACATACCTATCAAAACACTCATACCAGTCCCTCGGACTTTCTTTTAACCCATAATGCGCTTTCGATAATTTCCAAACTCTATTCGTTCCGTCTGCATATCCCTTTGCTTGATTTACATATACCTCCGAACTTACTTCGCCATTTAAAAAGGCAGGTTTTACATCCATTTGCTGAATGATTAATCCATTTTGACAACAATATGATAGAAGAGAAGAGAATATATGTCATCAACGACTACGTTTCTTTGTTGAAATCCTCTTACCACTAATCTAGCCTTATACCTGCCCTCTGATTTTCTCGTGTAAACCCATTTTACATCTAATACTTCTTTGCCTTTTACCCTCTCTACCACTTTCCAAGTTTTGTTTTTATAGAGACACTCTATTTCTTTATCCATAGCCTGTTTCCAATCTTCACTATTTTCACAACAAATCGCCTCCTCAAATGTGCAAAGGATATCTACTCTACAATAATTTGCGTGAATCTCACTACTGTTTTCCTTTTCTGGATACCTTACTGGAGTTTTCTTATTACGTGTAGATCTCCTAGGAATCTTTAAGCTTTCAAAACTATTATCATTTTCATCTTCTCTACTTTCTAACTCTTCCTTATTCATGCTGTCCAATAAATAATTATCTTTACTATCGTCGCTAACTGCATCGAATGAATTCTCCTCAAAACCGATACATTTGTTGTCTGTTTCTACGACCTCTACATGTCGCTACTGTTATTTTTACACCTAATAGGACTCTCTAACCTACTTCACTATATCCTAACAGAATTCCCATATCTGCCTTCTTATCCCATTTAGAAACTCTTTTGTGTTCTGGCCTTCTTACAAAAACTTTACTTCCATATAGATGTAGATTTTTAACACTTGGTTTTCTCCCGAAGAATATTTCAAAAGGTGTCTTTCTTTCTATAGTATTCGCTAATATTCGATTTTTCAAGTATGCCGCTGTACAAACTATTTCCGGCCAGTACCCTTTATGTACTTTCGCTTCCGCTAACAAGCAACGCGCCATGTCCATCACTGTTCTATTATACCTTTCCGCTGTCCCGTTTAATTCATGTACGTATGTTGGGCAATTATTTATTCTTATACCATTATCCCTAGCAAATTTATAAATTCGATTATTTAAATATTCTTTACCATTGTCGCATCTTCATATTTTTAACCTCTTGCCCGTTAAATTTTCGGCTTCATTTACGAACTGTACGAAAGAATCAAAGACCTCATCTTTTGATTTTATACAATAGATCCTAGCTATTTTACTATAATCATCGATAAATAAAATGAAATATTTTTCTCCATTGAATCCGGTAGTCTTAAAGGGATCACATACGTCCGTATGAATAATTTCCATTATTTCCCTAGCCTTAGTTCGATTATTTTTGAAAGGTAAGTTATGCATTTTGCTTTCTATACACACCCTACATTTCAAAAGTTCCTTTTCAAATTCATTCGGTATGCCAGTCACTAGCTGCTCTTTACCCAAAATCTCTAAATATTTAAAATCTACGTGTTCTAGCATCCTATGCCATCTTTCCTTTTTACTCATATCACTACGTTCGCCACTGTTTACTAAGTGCTTCTTCCTTTCAATATACTTTTCATTTTATATGTACCATTCTCTTTGACCGCTAAAGCTGTAAGTTTATTGTTCACATCTATTATTTTTGCAATATTTCCTTTTGAAATAACCATATTATTATTATTCGTTAAATTGCCGAAACTAATCAAGTTTGCGGACATTTCTTTCACATAAAAAATTTTATTCATATTTATTTTATTTCGTTTTTCAAATGCTTCAAAATAGCTTATAACATTTCATACTTTTGTTGCCTTTATCGATCTCTTATCGCCCAAATATATGTCGGGTTAACATTAGAATTAGGGTTAGGGGCGTAAAGCGACTCTTCGTTTGGATTACACGTCGTCGTTATGCAATAGAGAAGACACTGGCTAGTGCAAATACGATTACCATAGAACTGGACAAGTAACCGTGGTGATTAGATACTCGAGAGACTAATGACAATGATCCTAGGTTCAATAACGAATCCGCGGACAACGGGACGGTAGTCGTACGCACTCGCAAACATCTAAGTCGGATTCTGTGTTAGTATTCGCTGACCGTAAGGAGTTAATCCTTTTTTTTTGTCGATGAGACCGCAAGAGAGAATGACTTTCCGTCCCGGTGATACCCCAGAGGAAAACTATGACGGGGTGTGTCTAAGGACACGAGATCATCGGATTCGTCGGGGACATCCTACGTTCGGAAAGTAAGGGAAATTGAAAAAAGGATGCTAGCTGCCCTTGAGGGAGGGTTGCTAGTGGGAGACGTCGTTCGTGGAAAAATAGGTCTCTCCTGTCTTCCCGTAACTGGGACAAAGACTGTGTATCTGTTGAAGGATTTTAGGTAACTAGATATTGGTGTTTATGACGGTCCTCGGGCACAGTACGATCACGTACTGTGGAGACGCGTCGACATCTGGTAAACATCCTGCCCGGAGAATAGGATCTGCGTGTGGCGAGCTACGGGACAGAAACCGTTGGAATGTTTACTGCCACGTGCCGCTACAAATCTTTCTTTTAAGGAGAGCTATAGGAATACTCAATGCCTTTGTTAGATGGAGAGTTCGTCCCGTTGACCGCGGGCACGTTCGGCGACTAATTGTCGCCTTGAGCCCAAGCTCATTGTCACAAGTCTCAAACAAATACAATTGGTTAGAATGACGGCAAATCGTTTAGTTACAACTGTAGATTTTAATTACAACGTTTTTATGGATTTTCCCGAGGTTTCAGAGAGAAGGCACCGGTGTCCTCTTATCTCCGACATATATTTATCAAAATAATTTACGTCGTTAATAATGTGATCGGTACAACCGCTATCTAATAGGCATGTTATTTCGTTACCACTTATCTCGTTCATCTCGCTACTGTGTGCTGCGTGCGCTGTTGCCATCCATATGCCTGCTCCTGAGTTGCCATATTCGGTCGTGCCGGCTGCTGATTGACGATGGAAGTTTCCACGCCCCCTGTTCGTATTGCCGTTGTTTCCTTTTCCTCTGCTGCGACCACGTGTTGACCCACGCCGATAACTGTTACTGCTTCCCGCTTGGACGCCATTTTGACACTCTCATGCAAAATATCCCACTCTTCCACATTTGAAGCATCCTTCCTTTTTTGCAGCAAAGGCATTAGTTTTCATTTCTCCTCGGTTAGACTTATCTTTCTTTTCCGCTATTTCTATTTTATTCTTCACGCACGCTACCGTTTGTTTCTCTTCTTTCACTGCATCTATTATATCCGCTATGTAGCTATACTCTTCGGGTAACGTATTGTTTTCGCACGTTCGCGGGGAGACGCGATCTCGAAGAAGCGCGCCAACGGGAGTCGTAAATTCCCGTTACGATTTGCTAATCGACGCCGCGAATCGCTCGATCCCTTATTTCGTTTAGGATAATAAGGGTAGTTAAATGAATGATAACGCTGTTGCTAACAGGTTATTATATATTTTCACAAACCAACAACTTCGGTGTAACACAAAATGAATATTTGTTATGAGATGACTACGAATGAGTGCGACCCGAGTCTCTAGACGGATTATCGCGTATACTGATGGATTTGTCGACTCACTGTATTCGAATTGCTGACCGCTTGACGAGATGCTTGATTGAGACTGACTGATCTTCGGGTGTAAACCCGGTCGAAGGATGTTGACTGTTCGAAGGATGTAAAGTCAGTGATGTTCGGAGACGATGCTGTGGCGGAGGAAAGCTAAGGATGGGTGTGTCTAGCGCACGGGACCATCGGATTTGTTGGTGACTATTTTGACTAAGAGAATGAGGGAAGTAGTCTTCGTTGTTAATTGGTTAAACGAAGGGTCTTAACCGCCCTCGAGAGAAAGTGGTTCGTGGGAGGAAAGTTGCATCATACGTGAGAAAAACCAACTTTCCCTTG
>NW_022883776.1:0-28192 GCF_011952255.1 Bombus vosnesenskii
ATTTTAATTTTAATTAAAAAAAAAACCTTACAGCCAGTACCTCTAAAATATTTGTAGTATCGTGGACGAAAGGCCTAAGAAATATCGGGCGAACTATGAACAATGTCGCGAGAGCCGAGGCGCTGTCGGCTCCATCAATGCATTACCGGGTCCTTCAGGTAAATAGGTAAATAGCCGAAAAGACCTTCGTGACCCTGGCTACGAGCGTCTGTAAAACACGTGTGCGGTGGGCCCAGCAATAGACAATAGAGCGCTACAACGGCCCGAGAGGCAGTCGAAAAGCAGAGTGCGAGTCGAAAAGCAGAGTGCGAGTCGAAAAGCAGAGTGCGAGTCGAGGAGCCGTGTGCGAGTTGAGCGGAGACAGAGGTTGCGAGTGGCGTTGCCGAGAGAGTGTGGTTTGCGCTGTTTTCTGTGCGTTTGGCGTGAATAGTTCAGGTTGAACAACAATCGTCTTTTTCTGTCTGATTAACATCTCTATTGTCCACTCTTTGTAAACACATTATATCACGATATTACATATTTTTGGGGGCTCAGCCGGGATTGGACAAGACAGAAAACGAAACGGTTTAACAGAGCTATTCGAGCTAGTTGTGAATTTACCTGTACGCGGTGCGGTAAAAGACGATATCGTTGACTGTTTAAGTTCGTGTAGTGTGAAAAATGGCAAACGTCGGGGACGAACGATTGTCGGGTGAAGAGGGTTCGACGCTGGAGGAGCTGAGGAGTAAACTCGCGCGAATGAACCTCCCTATATCGGGTGCGAGGTCAGTGCTGATTGCAAGGCTGAATCGGGCGTGTAGGGCTGGACAATCGTGTCCTAAGGGATCGACGGGCGGTGAAGAGCTAACCGGTCAACGAGATCTAGGAAACGTACAGAGAGCTGAGCGTGATTGTAACGAAGATGAAGATGTTGAGAAAATGAATACGAAGGAGTTGAAGGAGCGCCTCGCTAGTTTGGGTTTAAAAACGACGGGAAGAAAAGTAGAATTACGCGCACGGCTACAAGCGGCCATGGATAGTAACGACATATCGTCGGAAGAAGGAAGCGACGACGAAAGTGAGGATGAAGATGACAAGAAAAACGCAAGAGGATACAAGAAAGATACGCGAAGGGTGTATCAGGACCGTGCCGAATGTTGTCGAAGGGCATGCGTTGGTTCGACACTGAGTTTTAGAGACGTCGAAGATGCACTAGAGTCGTTTAGTGGCAACAGAGGTGAAAATGTCGAACGATGGTTCGAGTCGTTCGAGGAAGTCGCTGATACGTGCATGTGGTCGGATGGGCAGAAGGCAGTCTACGCCAGGAAGCTGCTGAAAGGATCAGCGAAAATATTCGAGTGTCATGCCAGGACTTGGCATGAGTTGAAGAGGGGGCTAGTGAAAGAATTTTCGAGGAAAGTCAACAGTAGGCAAGTACATCAGAAACTTGAAGAAACAAAAAAGGAGAGTGATGAAGCATGTTTGGCTTACATGTACCGCATGCTCGAAATAGCCAGCCATGTGGACATGGAGGAGGAAGCAAAGGTGGAATACATAGTGGATGGAATAATAGACGACGAGAACAATAAGGCTGTATTGTACGGCGCTACGTCAATCAAAGAGTTGAGGAAGAGGTTAGTGATGTACGAAGAGCAGAAGAGTCGCAGAGCAAAGTCGATTGTGAAGCCGGCTAAAACCCAGAAGAACGGGAAGCCCAGTCAATCTGTAGATGCAATGAAGAAAAGAAGATGCTTCATTTGCGGTAGTGAGGATCATCTAAGTGTTAAGTGTCCGGAGAGGGGAGAAGGTGTTAGGTGTTCCGAGTGCAGCGGATTTGGACATATTGCAGCGAGGTGTACGGCGCGACCGAAAGGGACTTGCGTAGTGTCAAGATCCGAAAAAGGGAAGTATGTGAAAGAAGTGGCGATAGATGACTGTAGGTTTGTGGCATTAGTGGATACGGGTAGTGATCTCACGTTCATCCGATCAGACGAGTATGCGAGGTTAGGGTCACCACCGCTAGGTAAATGCAAGTTTAAGTTCGACGGTTTTGGTTCCGCTGGCAATGAGACCTGGGGTGAATTCACTAAGGTAATGACGGTTGATGGGTGTAAACTGCCAATCACTTTGCACGTTGTTTCAAACAAAATATTGACGAAGCACGGCCTGTTGTTAGGCACTGATTTTCTGGATCAGGTAGAGTTACGGGTTAAACGGGGCGAAGTGACTTTCTTGCAGCTTGACGAACAGACTAACAAAGACGTGTCGGATGTGTTTAGAATTAACGTAGTAGAACAGACTGACGAAACAGACCTAACACACGTACAGGAACTGCATTATCGTGAAGCGATTCGGGATATTATTAAAGGGTATAGGCCGGAGAAGAAGAGAGACGTCGGGATAACCGCGAAAATAGTTCTGAAAAGCGACAAACCGGTAGCGCGAAGACCGCGAAGACTGGCGCCGAGGGGGAACGGGCAGCATGTCGACCAGGTTCAGAAATACCTGAATTCCACCGTAAACAGAAGCACAGGGAAGACTCCTTTTCAGCTACTGGTCGGAGTCGAAATGCAAGTCAGGGAAGAGGCGAAGATTAGAAAGCTGATCGACGAAGAGTGGGCCGCGAGGTTTGAAGAACAACGTCGCGAGCTACGTGAGGACGCGAAGAGGAAGATCGCCGCAACTCAAGAAGAGAATCGTCGAAGTTACAAGAAAAGAAGAAAGCGTGCGAAGCAGTACCGAAGGAAGGACCCGCACACACCTCGATTTTATGAAACCTTGGGTCCTAAACGCCGAAAGTGACGCATCTGATGACAGCGAGATAGAAGGCAACATCTGAGGGCAGATGTTATTGCAGGATGGCCGAGTGTAGTATCGTGGACGAAAGGCCTAAGAAATATCGGGCGAACTACAGACAATGTCGCGAGAGCCGAGGCGCTGTCGGCTCCATCAATGCATTACCGGGTCCTTCAGGTAAATAGGTAAATAGCCGAAAAGACCTTCGTGACCCTGGCTACGAGCGTCTGTAAAACACGTGTGCGGTGGGCCCAGCAATAGACAATAGAGCGCTACAACGGCCCGAGAGGCAGTCGAAAAGCAGAGTGCGAGTCGAAAAGCAGAGTGCGAGTCGAGCAGAGTGCGAGTCGTGTGCGAGTTGAGCGGAGACAGAGGTTGCGAGTGGCGTTGCCGAGAGAGTGTGGTTTGCGCTGTTTTCTGTGCGTTTGGCGTGAATAGTTCAGGTTGAACAACAATCGTCTTTTTCTGTCTGATTAACATCTCTATTGTCCACTCTTTGTAAACACATTATATCACGATATTACATATTCAATAAAAATTCTGATGAAACATTAATTGAAACATCTAAACGCAACAGAGAATGGATATAATTATACAATTTTCCAATATTTCAACATTCATTCATGTACATCGATTTTTATTATCACATTTGTTTCATATCTGAAGAATATGTATTTGTTGGCATTAAAATATTCTCTGTTTCAATCCTTGGTCATTTTAGATCGAGACTTCAAAATCTTCTTGATTAAAATTCTTAAATTTTTTTAAATGGGAATCATTAATTAGAGGACAAAAAGTTGTTCCAATTATTTGAACATTCTGCTATTCATACAATAACATATTTCATTTTAAATTAAAACGAGAATAAATACTATTGTGTATAAATTTAATAGAACGACACACGTGATTTGTAGTCAACACTGTGACAGTTTGTGCAATTACCTTTTAATCGAGTGGAAACGAGAGCATTTTCAAATTTCTATTAACCAACGGTATTATCAATCAATTTTAACAATGATTGAAGGTTGCAAAATTAAATATAAAATGATTTATTAATAGCATACGTAGTGTTAAATTTGCAAACAAGCAGCGTATCTTTTAAGAATAATAAAGACACCAGAAAATAAAGATAATATTCTAATTACATTGCAAATTAATGAATAATTTAAGAAATGTATTTTTGTTATATTAATGTATCACAGATTCTAGGTAAAGTATTAATTTAATTTACTTATTACTTAGGAGATTGTATTTGAAATATAATTACAATTTGTAAGGTGTAATCAGCACACCTTTAAGCTAGTAGATATTTGGTAGCAGTTCTCAAGTCTTTGTGCAATATAGCACAATTGAGTTTAACCGAGTTTAATCCCTTTGACCAGCCAGCTTCCAATTTCATTTATGGCATAAACTCCTGACAATTTCATGCTCTTCAGAAGAAACACAATGTCCTATTATCGTTTTGTGATCGTTGAATATGATCACTCTAGCGTTTTAATCTCCTTTCTATGTATGATGCGGGTATACCGTTTTCTGTTGTTTTTAGATTCAAGTGACGAAAACTTATGAAATGATATTTTAAGTTTAAACTGATCAATTAATTTAATTAATTGATTTATTGTAGCAACAATGGTAAATTGTTTAAATAGAGAAAGAAATTTAAAACGAAAAATGTATGAATGTAATATTTGAAATCTAAAATGATAAATTATTATGCGAAAATAATAAAACTCGCAATGTCAGCACATGGTCTCATTAGAACGTGTTTAACGAGCGTAGCGTAGGCGTGAAAATGAAAACGTTGAGGCTCTCGTGGTGTAAAAAGGCTAAATTCCTCATAAAAATACAAGAAATGAGAGGGAACGTTCGCCCTTGAACACATAAAACCAAAAAAAAGAAAAAAAAATAGAAAAGGAAAAAAACCACAAATTTTAGTGAAGCTATTTTACTGAAACTTATTATATCATTTTAACAGCTATATATAAAACGTTGAATTATTTCCTTTCGCGCAGAGCAATTTTATTTCAAATTTCTAGCTTCAGAATGATAATTACGTATTTGTAATTATCAACAAGCTTTAAAAATATGGAATATTCAGCCAGATGAAATATAGGTAAAGTATTTAGAAGAAAACAGATTGAAATGTTTTATGTAAAACGATTAAATTAAGTGGTTGAGTTTGAAAATTTGACTCGGTTTAATAATTCAATGGAAAAAATATTCGCCCTATGAAAAAAAATTCATGTTCCTGTCGATATATCGGCGAGGTGCTCCTCTACTTTCGACTGCTCTGCAATTCAAATGCAATACTCGAATATACATGGCGAAAGAAATGGAAATTGAGTAATTTAAGGGAACCAATTACTCTCGCGTCGACGTAACTTCAAAATGTTTCACGTGTCGGTGTTTGCGAAATGAAGTTCGTCGTTATCCGACTAACACGCTTGCAGATGCGTTCTTTTTGTTGCAAAGTAAATGAACAAATTGTGAACAAATAATGTTTACAATTACATCAAAATTAATGTCCTAAACTTTACCAAGAATTATTAAAAATCCCTGCGTATTGCTTACGTAATGTTGATATTGAGTAGTACCATACATAACCTCAACATTATGATACTTACAAACATCGCTAAACAAGTAGTGCGAACGATGTCGAGTAAGTATTCACTATGTAAAAAGTATTTATAGATAAAAAGTATGGGAAATATATAACCGAATGTATTTAACTTTTCCAACATTTTAGCATTTCGCTTGGCGTTGGTACAACTTGAAGTAAATGAAGTAAAACGCAAAAATGTAGAGCGGGCAGTTTCCTACATTTCTAGCGCAAAAGAGCACAATGCTGATATTATAGCTCTTCCTGAATGCTTTAATTCACCATATGGAATACGTAATAATTTGTTTTTTTTCAATAATTTACTATGTGTGTAACAACTATATAGAAAAAGTAAAAGTAGACAAATTACCTTACCGTTTATACTTCCATAAAGATTGTGAATTGATTCGAGAATATAGGATTTCCCCATTTTCATGATTATCGTGATTGTTGTATAAATATATTTTTTAAGATACTAATAATTAGGTACTTATAAATTAGTATTATCAATTATTTTGCATTTATAATTCCGCCTCTAGTATAAGCGTTAATTGAAAACTAACTTTATGTTTCAAAAGTACTAGCAAAGTCGTTGAGTAACAAGCCACTGATGCTAACACAAATAGCATTGTCGTAATTAAATATTTCTAAATATTCATTTTTCATTTTGAACCTGTAGAAACAATTTATTATATATACTATTAGCTAAGTAATTGCATATTTAATTAAGTCGAAATATAAAACTTAGTTATTTTAATAATTTAAAAAATAAAAAACTGACAAACATTTCAATTTAATTTATGGTTGGAACAAAAGACAGTTATTTTTCATTAATTGAAATATTGCAATGCAGAGTACTTTCCAAAATACGCCGAGAGTATTCCTGATGGTGAAACGAGCGTTGCTTCATCGAACGCAGCTAAAGAAAACAACATCTATGTAGTTGGTGGTACGATGCCTGAAATAGAGGGCGCTAAATTGTACAATACCTGTACTATTTGGGGTCCCGATGGAACTTTGATAGCAAAACACCGAAAGGTAAGTAATATATTCCTTTATGGCTTTGAATTTGAAAATATTGGGGCGAAGAAAGTGACTCTATCTAGGAATAATTTAGGAATATACATATGTACATACGTATACTATAACCAATTCTATAATTTACGGTTTATAAAATACGTTATGATACGGGAAACGCCCATTTTTGTTGTAATGTGTTTGTTGTTGTATAAATTTTTCACATACTTAAAATATTATTCTACTTATTTTTTCTCCTTTTTAAACATTATTAAATGATAAGATTTTTTAATAAAAGAAAGTGATAAAAACGCTGTCAGTTATTAAATAAAAAATAATTAAAGTTTAGGAGTTGGTAACTTTGATATTAAATTACAAAAGTTGCAGCAATAGAATTAGCGACCACATTTTTATGTTATTAGGTACATCTATTCGACATCGACATTCCTAATAAGATTACTTTTCGAGAGAGTGATTCACTCAGTCCTGGTAACTCCCTAACGACGTTCGATGTGAAGGGCTGCAAAATAGGTATTGGCATTTGCTATGATATTAGATTCGAGGAAATGGCACGCATTTATCGGAACAAAGGTACAGTAACTTAATCGATCAATACTTAACTAGCAAAAAATTAAATAGCTTTCTTAAATATATTCTATATAAAATTAATATAATCTGTAACTCTGTATAAAAAGAAGCTTTATTTAAAAAACCAGTATATTTGCTGAAAATGAAACAAATAAAAGAATTAAAAGCACAATAAGAGGACTGTCCTCGCATATTCAGAAATGATGGAATGTGAACCGTGCAACTACGAAGTTAATTGGTATTCGGTGGCTTCATATTTCCTGCTTCTCTGGGTTAGGTTGCCAAATGCTGATATATCCAGCGGCATTCAATATGACCACTGGACCACTGCACTGGTCATTACTTCAGAGTTTCAGAGCGAATGATAATCAATTATACGTTGCCTGCATATCACCGGCTCGTGTTCCTTAAGCAAGTTACGTCGCATGGGGACATACACAGTTGACCAATCCCTGGGGAAAGATTCTTTACGATTTGGAAACTCAAGAGAATATGGCAGTCACCGATATCGGTAATTTACAGCTTAAAATTAAAAGCGAGAGATCCATGATGTAATTAATTTTTAGTCTCGTTAATTTATCGATTTATCCATCTTCCTCTGTATTTGTTGAATTTATTAGTAAGCATTACTTATTACTTCGTATGTTTCTTTTTTCTATCAGATCTAAAAGTTGTTGAGGAAGTAAGGGCTCAGATACCTACATTTTCTCAGAGACGTACAGATTTGTACGACACTGTCTGTAAGAAGGAATAACTCTACACTAAAACAGAAAATGTTTTTTTATAATATTTCTACTACGATATCCTTTTTTTGTGAATTATTACTAATTTCTTATCATTTGTACTAAATGAATGACTCAATTAAGAAAACCAAAACGTTATAAATAATAATCTGTATATCTTGTGTATCAACATGTAATTGGATATTATAATAATATAGGAATGCTATAATAATATAGGATAATAATATAGGAGAATAATAATATAGAAAAAAATACATGCTTTTAAACACCTTTAATATCGATCACAAAAATTGTTATAATTCACAATGATTACGCATACATAAAAGACCCCTTGATAGTAAAATTTACGATCAAAAGGCAATTACGTATCGTTTAACAACATTTAATTTATAACACCTTTTAAACATTTAGACAGATTAACACACAACACTTCTTATATATAAACATCAATTCGAAGTTATCAGCTTGGAGAAATTGATCGATTAATACCTGCAGATTGTCTGTCTCGATGAAAGACTTAAAGAGAGCAAAAACTTGCTTAAACAAAAACATACTTGCAGCTTCAACATCTTCAATATCGAGGAGATTCAAACTTTACAAATAAATGTAAATTGCGATGTAAAACAAAGCGATGTAAAAAGGGAAAAAGGAGGAAAGAAGGAACAGGGAAACAAAGAGAAGAAACGAATTTTTCATTTTCTCTTGCCAGGAATATAAGATGCTAAGTAATCTTCCTAAGTAATCTCCTCCAGCTTTTTCTAGTTTGATCAATAATTATTAGTACATGTTAGGAAAACAAATAGAATTTTTGTTCTCAAGCGAGGTATAATTTAAATTTTGTATGTACACAAAAATGTTAAATATCTGTAATAAACATGGTACAATCAATTTTTTTACATAAAATTATATTGTATAGGCTATTGTTATTTAAACATTTTAAATTGGATGAAGAAAAAAATGACGCAAATAAAACGTAGGACATTTTAATTAAAGAGACTAATATAGAGATTTATCTACTTAACTGTGATTAAATCATCTCCACTTAACGCTCTACCTCTTCTATTAATTATGCTTCGTTAAACTATGATTACAGAGGATGGGTTTTTTGATAAAATGACATTCTGACAAATATATATAGATCGATATATATAGATATAGATAGACAAATATATAGATTCTTACAACAGTAGTTATGAATGAACAGTAGTTATTGTATCAATTCCGTTCTTCAGAAGCTTCATTTGTGAAAAGACAATTCGCCAGAATATGGATTCACTGTAGTTATAGCTATAGGATTTCAATCTAGTTGACAGACTTGCTTTACGTAGAGAATATCTGTCTCTTGTTCTACCTTATCGCGATTCTCTCCTCATCTTATACGCTTTGTCGAGCAAAGTAATATTGGCATATATCTCGGCTCTGGTTACAATCATTAGTTTCCGCCTAAACGGTTAGAATCACATAGCTCGCGCTCTACTCTCGTTTATTCAACATTCAGGCCATATGGTCGCATGCGACGAGTTTTATGTTAATTCCGACCGATTACAATACCTTTCTTTCGTTTACAAGGAACGACGAGACTGGCAGTTGCGTGATTTCCAATGCAAAAGCCGCGATATCTGCTCGATAACCTAACCTCAACCGATTTTGTTGTACTATTCTTATGTGGACTTCGTTTGTACCACTTTCGTAACAAAAATAGAATACGTAGAACACAGCATTCCGTTATGCGATATTGTCGATTCCTAACATCTGAAAAATCAGAGATAATTATTTCCCTACAGTTGTACATTTGTGTGAAAAATTACGAACGTAAAGTTGTTTGGTGCATGCACAGTCCTCCCCTCCCCTGCATTTGCGTGGACATGCTAGAAAGATTCACTTTTCCACGGTGAAACTGTATGTATTATAATTTCATTTTTACAAAGGTCGAACATCCTACTATGCATAAATTTAATATTAATATAAGCAGGTTTCGTGTTAAGTATTACATCTGACGTATAAGCACACGTGTGTACGAGCCTTGGTTTTAAATGTCTTATAGTAGACACCGAAAAGATTATTCAGTTGGATATCTGACTCAACATCAATATTTTACTAGGAGATAACATGTTAAGAACACGTTGGTGGATGGCATGGGAGATGATGAATGAAGACATACTTCTGTGAGATACATAAAATAGTAGTCAGAACGTATTTTGGCGCTTGGGGACAGCAACAGCTTTTTTTTTTATTTATTTGTTGGAATTACAATCAATTCTCGCGTTGAGAATTTTCAGTAATTTTTCTGGCGTGGCGCAGTGACATGGCTGTTTATTTACAATAAGTTAATACTTATTATAGATAGGTATAATTTATAAGTATTATAAGTAAGTTCATATGCTTAATTTGGATAATTAAATGAATCTATGGAGTAGTCCAGTGATTAGGGGGTTTCGGTGTTTCTTGACTCTTTTGCTATATCTGTCGCTATATTTTGTTATTTCCTCTTTGACTGTAGGTATCTTGAGGTCGCGATGGATGGTTTCGTTGGTAACATACCAAGGTGCGTCTATTAAGGCTCTTAGCGCTTTCGATTGGAATCGTTGTAGTATTTCGATGTTGGAGTTACTTGGACAGCAACAGCTGGTGATACTGTCATACACCTCCATTTATAAACTTTCGAAAATCGATGTGACCTTCAAACTTTAGTGTATTCTGTTTCATAGCACAAAATGTTTCCGAAATGTAAGTTTATTGTTACAATAAACTTGACTAGTGGCTCTGAAATACTATCCTTGAAAAAACAATGGGGAAATTGGAGCAAAAAAAAAGAAGGAAATAAACAAAGACCTTGTTGGTTCGTAAAAATAAAATATGCTACAGGAAAAACTTTTTCCAACGGATTGAGATGCGACAAGCTTTAAAAGCTATGACGCGAATCGAGCGTTTGTCTACAAGAGCGCATTTTCGGTGGATATATATGTCGGAATGACATTGGGGATAGGGTTGTCGGTGTTTGAGGAGTCTTCATTGAAGGTAGCCATCGTTGCGGTGTAACGAAGATACGATTTATTGACACAGGTATGAATAACACAGGTTTTGACAATCTACCACGGCGATGAGACGTCCGCGACACTAGTGACAGTGGTCTCCGGTTCAATAACGAATCCGCGGCCAACGGGATGGCAGATGGGCGTTCTCGCTGAATCTAAGTCTGACTCGTAAAAATAATTGCTGAGCGTAAAGACGTTACTCTTTGGTCGACGGGAGCGCGTAAAAGAATGCCCGTCCCGTCCCGATGATGTCACAGAGGAAAACTATAATGGGGTGTGTCTAAGGACACGAGATCATCGGATTCGTCGAGGAAAGCCTTCGTTTAGAAAGTAAGGGAAATTGACGTTGCTGCTAATTGGTCAATCTCCATATCGGTGGTTAGAAAAAGATGCTAGCCGCCCTCGAGGGACAGTTGCTAGTGGGAGACGCCGCTCGTTGAAAAATATGTCTCCCCTATCTTCCCGTAGTTGGGACAAAGACTGTTTGTCTGTTTGAAGGACTTTAGTTAACTAAACCTTAAGATTTATAACGGGCCCTCGGGCTAGCCGAACATGTACTGCGGAGACGCATCGACATCTGGCAATCATCTTACTCGAAGAATAGGGTCTGCGTGTGGCGAGCCACGGGACAGAAACCGTTGGAATGTTTACTGTCGCGTGTCGCCACGAATATTTCTTTTAAGGAGAGCTATAGAATTACTCCATACCTTTGTTAGGCAAAGCGTTCATCCCTTGACCGCGGCTACGTTGGGCGACAGACTGTCACCTCGAGCCAAAGCTCACCGTCACTAATCTCGAACAATTACAATCGGATTGAATAACTACAATTGTTCAATTACAGCTATAGTAGATTCTAGGTTACAATGTTGCGGGATTATCTAAAATTCCAAAGGCTCCGGTGTTCTTTCATCTCCGACATATAATTATATAATGACTCATTGAAAACCAGCTTTCATTTTTTGTTGATAGTATGGTAAGAAAATGTGAAGTTCGAACGCTTGTAACAATTGCCTGAGTTGCGTCATCCTTGGTTTTAGGAAAAGATAGGGAAGTCACTGAAGGGTGTCGCGGCTTCGATGTCTTTCGTAGCTGCGACGCGGAGGCCTCTCGGTTGTTCTTTGAACAATCGTCAACGTGGACGAACGTCAAAGCGAAACCACGCGAATTCGGCATTTCCGATAATACGGAACACTGTAAACGCGACTGCGTTGAATTCGTTCGATTAATTCCTAGCAGTATCTATAAACAGTGAACTTAAGGCCCCATACACAACTGCATACGCTAGGTTGTAAGAAATAATAGCTATATAAGTATGTAGCGGCGCATGAGTTAGAGAACGATGCAAATCGAGAGCGACTCATATTATTGTTTTGCCTCGTGATACTTACACAGTCTTGACGTACATGTAACGTCAACAAATATCTCCAACAGACTCAGGAAACCTGAACCGCCTTGCACACGACACCGACTCCCAAAACAAAGGAATATGAATTCGGCACATAGGCATAAGATAAACGAACATCTAGAAGGGCTGTGTCTTGATCGAGTCTTTCAGTCTTTCGGTAACGGTCAAATCGCACACTTGTAATCCTATTATAAAATAAAGGTACCTCGAACTCTGGTTCAAGAACCCAACATTTTTTTATTATTATTTTCCCATTATTTTTACGTGACATTTTGGCGATCCTGCCAGGATCCATTCGCTTCAGTGTAAACGAAGTTACGATTTCGGTCTACGGACATTATTGAAGATCGAAGGATTCGAACTACTTGTGTTATGAACATTGCTGTCAATAATTTACCACGGTGGACCAAATCAACGGGGCCACTGTCAGCATAGAACAAATCAACAGAACGAGTTTGACACTCAAACAACACATTTGAACGCGCCACAGAGGAAAACACCTCATTCTACGAACTTACGTATCAAGGTGAGAAAAGTCGGAATTCTTTTAAACAATATAGAACGCGAAAAGTTAGTTTCTCTAGTAACTCTAGCGAAGAGACAATATGAACAAGAAAGACACAAAAGCCGAGACAAGTTTACCCTCTACAAGTGGAGTTCAAAATAAAACGGGATCACTCGATTCCTCTACCAGAGCAATTTTAGACTTAATACAGAGACAGAACGAAGAATTTCGACAACAATTTAACGAAATAAGGAATGCTTTAAAATTAGCGAACGAAGAAAATAGAAAACGCGCTAACGAAATGGAAATATTAAGTAGAAACCTCTCTCGTGTTAAACTACCACAAATAAACGTAAAATCAACTGAATTCGGTTCTATGATGACTGACGATGACGATAATATATCAGTATTAAAACACGATACTAATCCACCTCCCACCTATGCCACAAAAGCCACCAACATATGTCCAACCATCCAATCCAACAGCTGGAAACTCTGGAAATCTAAAAGCTGTTTAGTATCTCCGATACTAAACGGAGAAAACGATATAAGTGTAGAAGATTTTATTCGTGAAATAAAAGAAATGAGAATGATGTGTAGCGAACAAACGTTATTATTAAAAATGATCAAAATAGAGAAAATTGTAGGAAAAGCCGCAATGACAATCCGCAATATCCATATTAGCGAATTCGAAACTGTGTACGAAGGATTAAGACGTAACGTAGCTACTCAAGCATCAGTAAGAGAACACCAAGATCAGTTAAGAGTGATAAAGCAAGGAATAACCGCAAGCGTGCAAAATTATAACATTAGATTTCGACGTGTTTTCAACAAACTTCAATACAGCATTACAATGAATATAAAGACGAACTAACACGATGAGCGATGAACGATCGACTATACATGGTTTCTGTGATTGACTATGTAAGAGGCCTTCGTTCAGAAATAGGACACGTGCTATTGGCTAATCCCCCCCCCCAAACATCATCGATGCAGAAAAAAGGCAATGGACGTGGAAAAATACTTTCGCGAAGACAACGCTCGCAGACGGATGACACGACAAACAACCACTCCACCATCTTATCGTAACCAGACGTCTCGTCCAGTAGGTAACCGCTTCACGATTACAAGTAACATGAATAACAAAACTCCACCCACACAAAACATTCTACCAAGAATGAATAATTTTACAAAGCTTGAAAATCGACCATTAAACGAAAGGCCACAAACGAAATGTTTCAAATGCACCTTGGGAATTGGTTATTGGGAAACCTTGCCAATCAATGCCAAAATTTTCGAATACCGCCTCAAACAAAAGCCCCTCCAGGAATAAACTACAATCAAGAACAATCAGAATTAACAATGCTACCTCAGGAAGACTACCCACAATACGACTACAATTACCAGGACGACGAGGATTGCGATTTTTCGTTGACTCGGGAGCAGGAATCAACTTGCTTAAACGAGGATGCTACCCAGGAAGAACAATAATACCAGACACATAGAAATTCTCCATGGAACATTCCAAATACGAATCCAATTCCAAAATTAAACTAAATTTATTCAACAAAGAGATAGAATTTTCCTTAGTAGATGATAATTTCCCTATCATAGAAGACGGCATATTAGGCTTACCCGGTTTAAATCAATATCGATTCGAACTCTCCAATAAAACATTAAAATTAGATAATAATACTCTTCTGCTGCAGCAAGAACCAACCCTCGCATCGGGAGAAATCGTTCAAAAAATTGTATACTTCGACGGAAAGCCAACGCCAGTATGCTTTATCAATGGTGGTAAGTTTTCAGTCCAAATTTCTAACATTATTGAAAATATAAACACTGTAGATCAAATCGAAAAATTCAAATCTTTGATTCGACTATCGCACATAGAAAAACCTCTTAGAGAACCTATGTAGTATTTTCGTCTGTACCTACTTAAATTATATTTATCTTATTTTCCTTTAATCATTCGTGAACGTAGTGGTAATGAACTTCAATGTGTTTAGAATTTTTTGTGAAATTTCCGTACTTTGCTATACTTATCACTCCAGAGTTATCGTCATAAATTTTTACAGGGTTATTGTCTAGATTTACATTGAAGACCTTCATAATTTCTCTAATAAACATTAATTCACCTCACCGCTTCCGATAGAGCTACATACTCTGCATACGTCCAGGCTTTTGTCACACACCTTTGTTTTTTAGATTTCCAACCGATTACATTTCCATACAATTTAATTACATATCCAGAAGTAGATTTTCTATCTAAATGATCTCCTGCCCAATCAGCGTCCACATAACAATCTATCGTTTCACACTTTTCATTCCTTTTCTAATGTAACCTTAAATCTTTAATATTAAATATTTCAATATTTCGGTACAAATATTTCAATATTCGCAAAGCATATTTAAAATGTGTCTCGTTACAACAATCTTGAAATCTACTTAAGATAATTCACACTATAACTTATATTGGGTCTGGTATTTGTACTAATATACAGCAATGCACCAATTCAGTTCTTGTATCCAATGTCATTTCTGTTTATCTCAGCGTTTTCTATTTTTAAATTTGTTTCCGTTGGTGTACAGTACAATTTGCTGTTTTGTAATTTATATTTATTCGCTAATGATTCAATGTATTTCGTTTGGCTTAGTTTCATTTCATTTTTTATATAATCATACTCTATATTTATTCCAAAATATTCTTTCACTTCACTTAAATCTTTCATTTAAAATTTATCAGGTAATAGCTTCTTTACATTTTGTATCCTTTTTTTGTTTTTACTACAGATTAACAAATCGTCTACATATATTAGCAAATAAACAACATTTTCCCCCTCTCCATGAGTATATAGGCACAACTCTATGTTATTCTTCTTAAAATCCAATGTCGTCACATACCTATCAAAACACTCATACCAGTCCCTCGGACTTTCTTTTAACCCATAATGCGCTTTCGATAATTTACAAACTCTATTCGTTCCGTCTGCATATCCCTTTGCTTGATTTACATATACCTCCGAACTTACTTCGCCATTTAAAAAGGCAGGTTTTACATCCATTTGCTGAATGATTAATCCATTTTGACAACAATATGATAGAAGAGAAGAGAATATATGTCATCAACGACTACGTTTCTTTGTTGAAATCCTCTTACCACTAATCTAGCCTTATACTTGTCATCTGATTTTCTCGTGTAAACCCATTTTACATCTAATACTTCTTTGCCTTTTACCCTCTCTACCAATTTCCAAGTTTTGTTTTTATAGAGACACTCTATTTCTTTATCCATAGCCTGTTTCCAATCTTCACTGTTTTCACAACAAATCGCCTCCTCAAATGTGCAAAGGATATCTACTCTACAATAATTTGCGTGAATCTCACTACTGTTTTCCTTTTCTGGATACCTTACTGGAGTTTTCTTATTACGTGTAGATCTCCTAGGAGTGTTTGAGCTTTCAATACTACTATTATTTTCATCTTTCCTACCTTCTAACTCTTCCTTATCCATACCGACCAATGAATAGTTATCTTCGCTATCATGCCTCTGCCTCTGATGAATTTTCCTCAAAACCGATACATTTAGTGTCTGTCTCTATGACCTCTACATGTCTAGCTATTGTTATTTTCCCACCTAATAAGACTCTGTATCCTACTTCACTATATCCTAACAGAATTCCCATATCTGCCTTCTTGTCCCATTTGGAAACTCTTTTTTGTTCTGGCCTTCTTACAAAAACTTTACTTCCATATAGATGTAGATTTTTAACACTTGGTTTTCTCCCGAAGAATATTTCAAAAGGTGTCTTTCTTTCTATAGTATTCGCTAATATTCGATTTTTCAAGTATGCCGCTGTACAAACTATTTCCGGCCAGTACCTTTTATGTACTTTCGCTTCCGCTAACAAGCAACGCGCCATGTCCATCACTGTTCTATTATACCTTTCCGCTGTCCCGTTTAATTCATGTACGTATGTTGGGCAATTATTTATTCTTATACCTTTATCCCTAACAAATTTATAAATTCGATTATTTAAATATTCTTTACCATTATCGCATCTTAATATTTTTAACCTCTTGCCCGTTAAATTTTCGGCTTCATTTACGAACTGTACGAAAGAATCAAAGACCTCATCTTTTGATTTTATACAATAGATCCTAGCTATTTTACTATAATCATCGATAAATAAAATGAAATATTTTTCTCCATTGAATCCGGTAGTCTTAAAGGGACCACATACGTCCGTATGAATAATTTCCATTATTTCCCTAGCCTTATTTCGATTATTTTTGAAAGGTAAGTTATGCATTTTGCTTTCTATACACACCCTACATTTCAAAAGTTCCTTTTCAAATTCATTCGGTATGCCAGTCACTAGCTGCTCTTTAACCAAAATCTCTAAATATTTAAAATTTACGTGTTCTAGCATCCTATGCCATCTTTCCTTTTTACTCATATCACTACGTTCGCCACTGTTTACTAAGTGCTTCTTCCTTTCAATATACTTTTCATTTTATATGTACCATTCTCTTTGACCGCTAAAGCTGTAAGTTTATTGTTCTCATCTATTATTTTTGCAATATTTCCTTTTGAAATAACCATATTATTATTATTCGTTAACTTGCCGAAACTAATCAAGTTTGCGGACATTTCTTTCACATAAAAAATTTTATTCATATTTATTTTATTTCGTTTTTCAAATGCTTCAAAATAGCTTATAACATTTCATACTTTTGTTGCCTTTATCGATCTATTATCGCCCAAATATATGTCGGGTTAACATTAGAATTAGGGTTAGGGGCGTAAAGCGACTCTTCGTTTGGATTACACGTCGTCGTTATGCAATAGAGAAGACACTGGCTAGTGCAAATACGATTACCATAGAACTGGACAAGTAACCGTGGTGATTAGATACTCGAGAGACTAATGACAATGATCCTAGGTGCAATAACGAATCCGCGGACAACGGGACGGTAGTCGTACGCACTCGCAAAAATCTAAGTCGGATTCTGTGTTAGTATTCGCTGACCGTAAGGAGTTAATCCTTTTTTTTTGTCGATGAGACCGCAAGAGAGAATGACTTTCCGTCCCGGTGATACCCCAGAGGAAAAGTATGACGGGGTGTGTCTAAGGACACGAGATCATCGGATTCGTCGGGGACATCCTACGTTCGGAAAGTAAGGGAAATTGACGTTGCTGCTAATTGGCCAATCTCCATATCGGTAGTTAGAAAAGGATGCTAGCTGCCCTTGAGGGCGGGTTGCTAGTGGGAGACGTCGTTCGTGGAAAAATAGGTCTCTCCTGTCTTCCCGTAACTGGGACAAAGACTGTGTATCTGTTGAAGGATTTTAGGTAACTAGATATTGGTGTTTATGACGGTCCTCGGGCTAGCCGATCACGTACTGTGGAGACGCGTCGACATCTGGTAAACATCCTGCCCGGAGAATAGGATCTGCGTGTGGCAAGCTACGGGACAGAAACCGTTGGAATGTTTACTGCCACGTGCCGCTACAAATCTTTCTTTTAAGGAGGGCTATAGGATTACTCAATGCCTTTGTTGGGTGGAGAGTTCGTCCCGTTGACCGCGGCTACGTTCGGCGACTAATTGTCGCCTTGAGCCCAAGCTCATTGTCACAAGTCTCAAACAAATACAATTGGTTAGAATGATGGCAAATCGTTTAGTTACAACTGTAGATTTTAATTACAATGTTTTTATGGATTTTCCCGAGGTTTCAGAGAGAAGCACCGGTGTCCTCTTATCTCCGACATATATATTTACCGGTTCTTTAAGGTCGATAGATTTATCAAAATAATTTACGTCGTTAATAATGTGATCGGTACAACCGCTATCTAATAGGCATGTTATTTCGTTACCACTTATCTCGTTCATCTCGCTGCTGTGTGCTGCGTGCGCTGTTGCCATCCATATGCCTGCTCCTGAGTTGCCATATTCGCTCGTGCCGGCTGCTGATTGACGATGGACGTTTCCACGCCCCCTGTTCGTATTGCCTTTGTTTCCTCTTCCTCTGCTGCGACCACGTGTTGACCCACGCCGATAACTGTTACTGCTTCCCGCTTGGACGCCATTTTGACCCTCTCATGCAAAATATCCCACTCTTCCACATTTGAAGCATCCTTCCTTTTTTGCAGCAAAGGCATTAGTTTTCATTTCTCCTCGATTAGACTTATCTTTCTTTTCCGCTATTTCTATTTTATTCTTCACGCACGCTACCGTTTGTTTCTCTTCTTTCACTGCATCTATTATATCCGCTATGTAGCTATACTCTTCGGGTAACGTATTGTTTTCGCACGTTCGCGGGGAGACGTGATCTCGAAGAAGCGCGCCAACGGGAGTCGTAAATTCCCGTTACGATTTGCTAATCGACGCCGCGAATCGCTCGATCCCTTATTTCGTTTAGGATAATAAGGGTAGTTAAATGAAGGATAACGCTGTTGCTAACAGGTTATTATATATTTTCACAAACCAACAACTTCGGTGTAACACAAAATGAATATTTGTTATGAGATGATTACGAATGAGTGCGACCTGAGTCTCTAGACGGATTATCGCGTATACTGATGGATTTGTCGACTCACTGTATTCGAATTGCTGACCGCTTGACCAGATGCTTGATTGAGACTGGCTGATCTTCGGGTGTAAACCCGGTCGAAGGATGTTGACTTTTCGAAGGATGTAAAGTCAGTGATGTTCGGAGACGATGCTGTGGAGACGATGGGTGTGTCTAGCGCACGGGACCATCGGATTTGTTGGTGACGATTTTGACTAAGGGAGTGAGTGAAATAGTCTTCGTTGTTAATTGGTTAAACGAAGGGTCTTAACCGCCCTCGAGAGAAAGTGGTTCGTGGGAGGAAAGTTGCATCATACGTGAGAAAAACAAACTTTCCCTTGTCAAGCCGTAGTAGACAAAGGTCTTTAGAAATGCTTTGGAAACAGACGTTTGTTCAGTTTGAAGGACCTCGACTAGGAAATTCCTAAGATTTATGGAAGATACTTGAGACTATGGAGGGTACGCAGTGAGTATCCGAAGACATCTGGTTGCCATCTTGCCCGCGGTGTGTGGCCTGGGCTAGGTAGAGTTACGCGACGTAACACGTATTTATCATGTAATTCAGCTTTTCCCTCTCACTCACTTTTGCGCCTGCACCTTTTAATCCATTTATTAATTTTTCAAGATCGCTAAAAAACGATGCTGAATCACTGTATTTATCAAGACTTATCTTCTCCAATCTCCTTCTGCACACGATCTGGTGCCGTCGATTCTTTCAAGTACACTTCGTCGAACTTTTTCATTATTTCATACGCTGTTTTTTCTTCCCTAATATATTCTAATTGTCTATTTGAGAAGGCACTGTAAATTATATTTATCGCCTTCAGATCCTTTTTGTCCCAGTCTGGATTGTCTGTTTCAGTCTTCACTCTAGTTATAACAATATCACATTCTTTATATCTCAGAAACATTGTTATTCTTTTCTTCCACATACCGTAACCCTCACCATCAAATATCGATAGCATAATTTCCGATCTCTCCATTTTAATTGATTTCCTATTCTTTACTCAAGCGTTCCTACGTGCTTCAAGTATTTTTGCTTTTATTTTATATTCTTTGAACGTTTCTTCCCTTACTAAACTCGCAAGACTAAAAACCACGCACTAAATAGCTTGCAAAACTAGTAACCACGCTCTGCTACCATGTTAAGGTATAGAGAGGATTCGAAAATACAAATAGTTTACTTTATTTCGCACACAACAGCTATACATATATATATTACCCTCTGAAGACTTCGATAACCTTCTTGCACGCACGCTTGTTGTCAACCACCTCCTCTAGATTCTCCTAACAGCCTCCAATCGTCTTTTGTCTCTACTGAGACCTGGACGCCCTCTGACGCTTACACACACATTCACGTGTACAGTGTAAATGTATCATCTACCTAACAAGATCATCAACGTAACATCCTACCGTCCTCCCGAACAACATAAAACCGAAATAAATAAACAGATGACTGAACTGTTAAACAAAGAGATTATAGAACCCTCCGACTCTCCCTATAACTCTCCTGTCTGGGTCGTTCCAAAGAAAATCGACGCATCAGGGAAACGAAAGTGGCGAGTAGTGATTGACTTTAGGAAGTTAAACGAACTAACAGACCAAGACGCGTATCCACTACCTGACATTGACGATATACTATCACAGCTAGGAAATAAGAAATATTTCTCCTCTTTAGACTTATCCTCAGGGTTCCATCAAATACCCATGGACGAGAATTCAAAGAAATACACTACATTTAGCACACCACCAGAACACTTCCACTATAATAGAATGCCATTCGGGCTCAAGAACGCACCTGCTACCTTTCAAAGAATGATGGATACCACGTTAAGAGGTTTGATTAACAATCACTGTTTCGTTTATCTCGATGATATCATTATATTCGGGCAATCGATAGAAGAACATACTAAAAACTTAGTCATTATATTCCAAAGACTCGGGAAAGTAGGTCTAAGAATACAACCAGATAAATGTGAATTCTTAAAGCCCGAATTAGAATATCTAGGACATGTAGTGACAGCAGATGGAGTAAAACCTAACCCTAAAAAGATAGAAGCAGTAAAGAATTTCAAACTACCAAAAACTCCTACAGATGTAAAATCATTCCTTGGGCTAGCTGGATACTATAGAAAATTTATTAGAAACTTCTCTAAAATTGCCAAACCTCAATCTATTTTTAAAGAAGGACATTTAGTATTAATTCATAACGATCATAAAGAACACAAGATAGATACTGAATGGCCAGGGCCATACACCATTGAAAAAGTGAAAAAGCCCTTATTATGAAATAATAGTAAATCACTCGATTAGGAAAATACATGGTAACCGTATTAAACCTTACTTTCCAGGACGATCTTCACCTTCTTCATAGTTAGCTAAGCTAAACGTTATACCCCTTAATGGTAGTTCTATATATCAAGAAAAATTAGCTCATGCATACTTATATAGCGAATCCGTAAACGTAATTATAGGTTTAAACATTAAGGATATATATGCAAAACTCAGCGAAATTAAAAGATTTAGACTAATGTTAACAGAACATTTTAAAAGTGAATGCCCGTATTCCAATGAAATGATTACACGCGCTCGCAAAAGAAATTTAGACAATGTAATCATGCATATTAAATTTATAACACACACTTGTTACCGAAGAGGGTCATTGAATTTTGTTGGATCCATTTCTAGAAGTCTATTTGTAACTCTGGATAACGATAATTTAGAATTAATGAATAAAAATATAGATAAGTTTTTTGATGAAAACAATAACTTAAAAACCAATATAACTTACAAAACAAATTTCAAAACTATAGCTTTACCCTTAACTGACAGTCTAGAAGAAATCCTAACAAAAATTGAAAACGCTCCAAAAATCATTAATAATGTATAATCGTATAGAATGCACCTCAATCAAATTTCCAACGAAGTAAACTCTCTTAATTATGAACATAGAATTAGAAGTCTTAAGAAATAGGAACTAAGTGTCTTATAAATTATTAGTTATATTGATCTAGCATTACTAGGAACATATGTATATTTAACAAAATAGGATTATTCGATATTATGAGCAAATGCCTACCTTCCAAATTATGTATTCGCGTATTATGTTGTAAAACCAAAGAAAAAAAAAGACACAGGTGTAAGCAATATCTCTAGACCAATAGAGCGCAGCTTTAAACACATATTCCACACCTGAAATACAACCATTACGAGAATTACCTGAAGACACCAATTCAGTCATCCTCGAAGCAAGGCATGTAAGATTCCAAAAGGGCATACAAAAGGAGGCACTACACCGAAAATAAGAGTCTGGAGGACCAGCCGCACTCTAACACGGGGGGAATGTAACGTCAACAAATATCTTCAACCGACTCAGGAAACCTGAACCGCCTTGCACACGACACCGACTCCCAAAATAAAGGATTATGAATTCGGCACGTAGGCATAAGATAAACGAACATCTAGAAGGGCTGGTTCTTGATCGAGGCTTCAGCCTTTCGGTAACAGTTTAATCGCACACTTGTAATCCTATTATAGAATAGAGGTATCTCGAACTCTGGTTCAAGAACCCAACATTTTTTTATTATTATTTTCCCATTACTTTTACGTGACAAGCAAAGCGTAACGGTAAACAAACTCCGGGCAAAACAATGTTGCCGCTACGTGCAATCGTCAACCGAGGTTGAATTTAAAGTTTTCGATACTCCCCCGAGTATAAATAAAAGAACACGATCGTTAAGACAGTTAGTATCGAACATTCTTATAGCGAATTAATATCGAACGAACGTAAGCATTACCTTGTATACACATATCGAGCAACACTAAGCGAACGACGACTAATTCTGTACTGCAAATAATTTTAAATACATTTGACTACACTAAGTATCAACTCGTCTGGTCATTAATCAACAACGCGTTTAATCGTCCTCCACATACATGTTGTATAAGCTACTATGTGTATATTTATTTATGTTTCCCATAGTACAGACGTATTCCTTATTTTATTGTAGCTGTGTAATTTCAGTAGTCTTGCATAAAGGACATCTGTTTTGTTGCAGTTGTATCAGCTATTAATTGTAATATTTGAAGCGTTTGTATCTAATCGTCATGCATCTGTGGTGGCACTCGACCATGGAACTTTCCAACGGCTTCGCGACACAAAGCGCTATACCTTCAAAGCGTAAGGCCGACACGCCTAATGTACCATTGATATCCCTACAGTTCTTTCGCCGAATATTCGGAAGAATGCATACGCGGCAACCGTTGCGGACATCTAATAAAGAAAGAATCCATTTGGTTTCGAATCAAAGATTCATTCTGCCCCGAGCTGCGGAGTGCGAAAGGTTAAGCGTCAAAGCGAAGCAAACACAATTAGAGATACGTGATTATTGACTCTTGACAGTTAATCGTTAGTCGTTAATTGTTGATCATAAATTGTTGACTGTTGATTGTTAATAATTTAATTAACTTTTTTGTTGAACATCAAGAGTCTTTCTTGTGGGCACCTTCACCCACTATCTACCTCACATCGTTATTCTACATACGGAAGGCAAGATTGATATCAAGTTCGAAGGATAGACCGCAGAAGTCTGGTCTCTGCTATTACCACGAGACCTTTCGAGACCGCGCAAGGACGTGCCGGGCCCCTTGCAACTGGACCCAGTGAAACGAGACCAGCCGTCCGTAAACGCGGCATGTGGCGATGGCTTTAGTATCCCGTCGCATTTTCGTGACGGACAGGGCACCAAGGATCTCTTTCCCTGTGAACACCGGTATCAATATAAACGTATACCCGTGCAACAAACTACGCGGATCCGCGAACAAAGAAACGTACGAGCTGTTCGCGGCGAATCGAGTGGTCGAAGCAAACCGAAAACGCCTTTCGCGAGTCAAAACGCATCGTCTCTGACGCCACAATGTTAGTGTCACGACCGGCATACTTCAAATCCGATGGACTGACGATGGAGATAAAGATGTGGCGGCACTCGGCGACAATCGGCGGCAATATCGCTGAAGTGCCTAATGAATCATCAACATCCCAACGGTCCTTCCGCCGAAGGTTCTAGAAGAAAGAGCACGTGGCAACGGTCGCGGACGCCTAGCAAATGCAAATGCATGGTGGGGATGTTGAGGGATGACAAAAGAAAGTAATCGGATTCGATCGAAAGTCAAATCATAAGAGCTTTCAGTCTTGGAAAGTCACTCCTAGAGTTTGGAAGTGGATTGTAAAGTGAATTGTTAGAAAAAAAAATAAAGTTTCTTTTTTTTATTTACACCTCAAATTTCTTTTTTTATTTTGTTGTTTTACGTGACATTAGCGCATCCGGTATCGGCAACAGCGCGTGAACGACAAATGGCAGCCGCTAGGATTCGTTACAAAATCTTTGTCTCCCGTGCGATCAATTCTGTATTTAGAATAATTTTAAATATATTCGACAATATCAAGTATCAACTCGTCACGTCATTATTTAAATCATCCACCACAAATCCAAAAGCAGAATAAGGAAAACAGAGAAACGAACAAATAGAAAATTAAGTTGCTAACATGTTTTTCTATAATAATATTTTAACACCAATATTGTAATACGCAATGTGTTACGCCGCCTAAAACATCTGCACGCCAGCCGGCGCGACCGGACAACAACCGACCTGCGTAACGTCACTTCGACCCTCAATAAACCTAAGGACCCACCATAACTTTCACTTCCCTGCATTGTTTCACCATGTGTCTTCAATCCGTTTGTCTTGAAGAATTTCTAAAGCTTAAAAATATTCTCGAAACACAGTCGGTTTGTAGAGAGGTCCTTGGGTTTATTAGTCGCACTTAAAACACGGAGAAAGCGGGTATGCACCCATTAGGAAAATCCGAATAGCCCTGTAATAAAACAAGCTAGGTTTTTCTCACGCACACAGTCATCTATCCACCACGATGGTAGGAGACTCCCTACTCATCCCTTCGAGCCGTAGTGCAGGTCATGACCAATCGACACCGCGGTTCGTTGCCCTCACTTTTCCTAACGAAAGTGGGAACAACGAATCCGCGTTCTTTAGGCACAGGGGTACACCCACACCGAACTTTTCTTCCGTATTAGAAAAAGAGCGACAGACAGTCTAAAAACTAACGCCTAACGCGGCAGTCTACACATAGCGCGAGAGTCGCATACTTCACGCAAATCTTTTGTCGGTTCTCGGTGTTGTCGAACACACATCTTCTCTCCTAAATATATTATAGTGCTAAGTCCATTAATACATTAATTTCCATTATAAGAACCCTGCTCTAGCGTACATATCTATCGCATCTTCGTGCGACAAGTTGTTAACTATTTATTTCTCTACGTCAGTGTAATCTAAGTGTTGGGAATATATAATTTATAATTCTGTGAATCACAGTGTTATACAAACTCAATCACCCCTATTATCTCAACGGAAATCAGGGGATCGATCAATTCGTGGTGTCGATTGTTATAATCGTAACGGGGATTTATGACCCCCGTTGACGTCTCTCCTCGCGATTACGTCTCCCCGCAATTGGTCGAAATTTACACAATGTGAAAATGAAAAAATTGGAAGCAACCGAACTACGGATGAAACTAAATCACTTCGCTGCTTGTAAAGATAACTTTGAGTGTTATAAACATAAGTCAAGTAGCAAAGAGCATAAATTGAATTTACCCAAACTCTTCTTGAAATCTGACAAAATGATTCTTTATTTTGTCAAAAAAATCTTTACGTATTTTCCATTCCCATTCGTCGCTTTTTTCAGTGGCGTGTTTATCGCTACGTCGAAACTCCGTCGGGTAGCAGTTAATTTCATTTAAAGTAGAAAACTATTCAGAAACGTGTATACGTTACACAGCAACAAACCAGTCGCCCTGTTATTACCTCGTTCTCAACAGTTCAAATTTCAGGGACAACCGACTACTTGGTATCGACCCAGTACGTCATATTTACTCGCCAAAATAATTGTAAACGAAAATTGTAACCAGACGTGCCGTTAGTAACTACCATTTTTCGCGAAACTTCTTTTTCATTTGGCGGAAATTTAAACAAACCCCAAAACACCGTGGCGTTTTGCAACTGTCTTTAATCCTTTAAGATAAAAAAGATTGACGCAAAATTTTGACGGGATGAAATTTCACGATATATTCAGGTGAAACGATGCGAAATTAGAGCGAAGCTTATAATGGGAATATAGGTTGCTTGTCTGTTGTCATAAAATGAGATATGCAGAATATATTAAAAAATAGAGTATATGTAATACGAAACTTTATATTATTCATGTTATTATGGACAAAATATCACAATATGTTCATATATTTAAATCTCCTCCGAAAAAGATTATTGTATGTAGGACACAGTTTAACTGTATTTTGAATTCTTGTTTATCAGATCACAATTGATAAGTTGATATTAGGATGATTATCCTCATTTGAAACAATTTTGTGACTGTTATTTGTCAATATACTTTATATCTTATGTACATTTTAAATATAGTACGCAAACTCGAAGTTGCAAGGAACATTAATAAAAACTCAATATTTCAATAACGCCTTTCATGATTATAATTAAATATTTTTTCAAAATGTCGTATCAGTGTTACATCTAGCACC
Source organism: Bombus vosnesenskii (assembly GCF_011952255.1). Classification (NCBI taxonomy): domain Eukaryota; kingdom Metazoa; phylum Arthropoda; class Insecta; order Hymenoptera; family Apidae; genus Bombus; species Bombus vosnesenskii. The sequence goes on from NW_022883776.1 coordinate 26,851, forward strand.
CCTCCCCCGCACACAAAAGTTTACCAATTTATAATATATGTACTAGTAGATTGACAAGTTACGATTTACAGGTTATATAGAATTCTATTTTATGATTTTATAATTTTTCGTTAAATAGAATAATCAAATAGCTTGCAATTAGTAAAATTTCATTTGTTTTATCGTCAAACTTGTGCAAGGGAACATATTAATGCTGGTAACTTTAGTGACTTGCAAAATTTCAATAGTGCAAGACAGGCCAGCTATTCAATTGCAATTGGTTGCTATCCATATTTTCATCGGTCTTACAATAACCTTATGTTATCAATTATGAATTAAAAAGTTAATGAAATCACAACTCACCCAAGGCCAATGGGTATGACTTAATTTTCGAAGATCGATTGAAATCTCGAGTTTGTTGTTTGAGACATTCAGTTACCACAAGACAAAAACACCACTCCATTACAGCCGACGTAAACAAAACATGGCAGATTCTTCCAATTCTCGGACAACAAACATAGGCATACATACTGTTTTAAAGTCACAGTCTGTCGTTGAACTTTCGCCAAGTAACTTGATACGTACATATACACGTCCCTCGAAATCAGTTTTCGACGAAAATACATACGTGACATGTTATGTTGCAACCGAACGTGAATTTCTCGCGGGAAATAGCCTGATATCGTTTATTTATGCGTCTCTCAAATACGAATTTTACTATACACTTCGTTTAAGACACGCCATTTTGCAAAACGATTATCGAAAGATTACTGCGTACATCGAGATCGAGAATAGATTCGCAGGAAGCTGGATGCCGCGATTTCTTCCCGCGCTTTACTTTCTTCCGAAGTTGTGATTGGTTGATTTCCTGCTGCCATATTCGGTTTCGCCGAGAATCGTGAACACGTACGCTGGAAGCAATGCGGGGTAATTATTTAATTTATTTCATAATATTATTTAACATATATCGTGGAAAGTTCTGAATATTCGGATTCTTCTGTTATCGTTTCATCGTATGTTAGCATTATCAGCTCTCGATATCGAATTGACAAACAGAATTTTTCTCATACAAAGTAAGTCACATTAAGTATATGTATATGTATAGTCGAAGCAATGCAATTAAAAATCTTTCCATTTTAATTGGTATTATTTATCACAGACATTTTACCGAGCATTCATTTTATAAATCTTATACATATATATATATATAACCAATTTATAATATATATATGAACACACACACACACACACACACACAAACAATAGAAATACTTTCGTGTGCTATTATACGTAGTTCGATAGTTTACATTTCACGGGCCCCGTGTTGCACCTGCGTCGGTTTCGTTCCTGTTTCCAACGTATA